>NC_048595.1:82500074-82740074 GCF_003668045.3 Cricetulus griseus | reverse complement strand
ACTCAAAGGCTTCCAGTTGTGTTCCAGGTTCCAGAACACTGTCCTTGAGGACTAAGCCTGCAGTCTCTGCCTCACAAGACTAACCGAGCTCCACAGAGTCTCAGATATACAAATAGATCAGAGAAGGCTGTGTCCACATTTACTCTGGCAAGCTATGTTCTCAGGAACCACCATACAATCTCTACTCCAGGGGAAGTTCTAGGCAATTTCATCACAATGTCTTCAACTTGGGTCTAACCATCAGAGGAACCTCTGTCCACAGTGGAGAAATCCAGACTAGAGCTGAATGTCACCCCCTGAAGAATGTAGGAATGTCTTCAGACTGCTAGGTGCATTCCAGGAGGTGGGCTCTGGATAGCTAATAACGGATACCTCCAGTCTCTCTCAGCTGTTGGGAAAGGGGCCACAATCTGGCACTTGTAGCCACACTGGAAGCTGGGTGCTTATTAATGCAATCAGTGAAGATAGATCCTCAGGCAGAGCTGGGCTGAGCTGCTGTTATTGGCTAATCATTGGCCACGCCCAGATATGCATTTCAGTCATTCTTTTCGGAGCAGGGAACATTCGCCCTCCAGAAAGAAAATTAGTGTTAAACTCCAAGCATCTGGTCACCTCCTACCAAGTTCATTGGCACCTTGAATCTATCCTTGGGCTTAGATTGCCTCTGTAGGTTCAATGTGGGCCCCGCTTAGTCCTCAGAAACCTGTCTCTCAGGCTGCCTCATTCTCAAAGATTATTAGGTGGCAGGCTGTCAATCATTTCTCTCTGGTGTCACCAACCGGAAAGACTGTGCCCAGTGTCCACTGTTGTGTGGGCCATCTCACAGTGCACATTCTGTAACAAACAGCTCAATAAATCCCAAAGATCTCCCAGGTGCAGCCACAGGCCCCATCAACAGCAATATCCACCTTACCAAATTCTAGTTCAGCCAAAGCGGTAAGATAGGCTCTTCCAGTTCATCTCCAATGGCCTGGGCTGGCCTTGACCTTCAGAACGGTTTTGTCATCTGCCTCCTGATTCATACGCTTTTGGGGACTGGGAGACCAGGAAGCTGGGCCATTTCTATCCTGTTCTCACAGCTTACCTCAAGCTGTATAATTCCATGGCCAAAAATGGTCTTTGCTTTGACATCCACCAACCCAAACATGGAAGTAGAGAAGATGCACTTCATTAACAAGGTTCTCCGTGAATCTGAGGTCACTGTTTCACCAGTGAAGCCCAAGCCAAGGCCTGTGGCTTGTTTGCCTGGGAGTCAACGCTCAAAAGGTCTCAGGTCTGTGAGGAGTGGTTATACATGGAAGTACTTGTTCTCAGCATGGTTCTTTTCCTAGCACCCAGGTCTACCTGCCAAGCTGCCTTTGCATGGCATTCAGCAACCAGGAAGCAAGACTGGTACTTTCTGAGCATGACTGTCTGCACTTCATCCCTAGGGGTTGCCTGCACAGGAAGCCACAGCGAGAATGATGTCACCATCCCACTTGATGGCTTCACATTTGGCCAATGTTGTGAGGCTGGTTCTTGGCTGAGGGAAAGGTACCCATTTCCTGGTGAGAAGGACAGCTGGTGATGCTGATGAGAACTCAGCTCCAGGTTTCTAGGAAGGACCTGCCACCGGCTCTGTAGGCTGGCCCAGAGTCTTCATTTTAGTTTGACAAGTTTTATCTCCTGCACTTTGAAGAAATGAAAGAATTCTACAAGGAGTGTTTTCCACTGTGAAGCTGAATCTGCCTTTGGAGCCCATTTCTGAGCAAGGTTCCCTATTTTCCTAGCCTCAGGCTACACTGCCCAAGGAAGGAGACACCTGAGGAGAGTCTGGGCACCATACATACTCACTCTGAGGACACAGGGCCACCAAGAAGGATCAAAGCTGGGATGTAGGTGAAGGAAAACCCTGTGAGATGCCACCCCAGACCTTGTCATGCTTGAAGAGGAGCACACAGGAAACTCCTTACCCCATAAGCTGTCCAAGCCTCTAGCTTCCTTGCCTTGGCAATGGTGTGGCACTGTTGTGTCTGGAATATATCTAGAAGAAGGCTTCTGGGCACAGAACCAAGAGACTGAGGCTCAGGCTATACCCTGGAGACAGGGCACAGGAGCTCCTGTCCCCAGGGCAGTGGGAGAGCTGGCGAGGAGGTCGCCCCTCCCTTTCACTGTGGCTAACGTTTGCTAGGCCAATTATGGCGAACCAATGATGCAGTGTTTCCTCTTATGTTCCCCTCCTGTTGTCTCCCCTTTTGGGGTCCCCAGGGGGATTTTATGGCTGTGGTTTTTCTTTCTATCTCATTTGGGTCCGAGGATGGCAGTCTAGAGATCCCTGACTTTGACCAAGGGAATCTGTGGTCTCTGAGCAGATATAGGCCTCACATGGAAGAGGGTGGTGCTTCCAAGGTTCCACTCCCAGATGGGAAAATCTATAGGCTTGGAGTTGGCATTGGCATCAAGACCCACCAAGGTCCTACCCACCTAAGCATCCCATTAGGCACCTTGACTCTGAACCAAAGTTCCTTAAAGGGCATGGCCCAGCCTTGCTCTTAGGAGCCTGAATTTGCAGGCCACCTAGAAGGAGGGTCCTCCCACAACCCAGGTGTCTGAAGGCTCTCCTAGGACCCTTCTCCCATACAGCCGGGGAGGGGGGGGTGGCTTCCCCAACAGGGCTCAAGCTTGTGACCTGATGTAGGCTGGGTCTGGCCAGCCAGCAAAGAGCAAGAGCTAAGTGGCAGGACCTTCCAGACCCTAAGCATCAGGAAGCCATTTTGTAGAACAACCTGGAGCAGAGATATTTTTTAAGAGGCATGAGTTATTTTCAGTTGTCTCCTGATCCTGTCTTTTTCTTTTCCCCACAACTTCACGTGGGTGATCAGTTCACATCAGGTAAATCTTGAGAAAGCCTTGGTGCCCCCAACCCTCCTGCCCCCTACTCAGTGACCACATGTGTGTGCACCCATCCTGTCTCAGTAGTAAAGACGTTCTAGGCAATACCATGGACACATCCGTGTCTCACTTCGAGTGCAAGAAACTCAAGTCATCTTAAAAAAAATTAAAAACACAAAAAAATTTACAAAAAAAGCAAACACACACACAAAAAATATCTTTTTTAGGCCAGAGTTTTCTACAGGTATTAATGAATATTTTTCTTAATCCTTATAAGTTTTATGTGTTTAATATTTCTTAATACCAGTAGCATTAATTTATACTTTTGTAGCAACATAATATTTTTATAAACAGCCAGTGCTTGGCTCAACTCTTCACGGGGGTTTATGCAGGGCTATCTTAGGGACCCTGTGTACCATGTACTGTATTTAAAAAAAAAAATTACCTAGTGTCATACTTGCTGTGTTAATTAACAAAGATGTCGTTGGTGGTCTCCTGTATCAATGGTGTGGATCCAACAGTCCTTCAAGGAGCCACATTGCATGGGGGTTGAGTTGCCAGTTCTTGTGATACATAAACTCTCAAGGCCAAACTTGTGGGTTTATTTAGGGTTTTCTGTGTGTCCTTTGGGGTGTTTTGTTTTTGGTTTGGATACCATTTCTCCATTTTACAGCCAAATTGGTTTCATGATGTTTAAAAATTTTACTGATGTTAAATGGAGGAAAGGAACAGAAAAATTTTTTAAAAAGAGAGATTTTTACAAAGTAATAAAATTTAAAACTGAGCTGTTTCAATGTTGCTGTTTTTACCTGTCTTGTTCTTGTCCAAAAGTGGAATGTTCCCATGGAGAAAAGGAGGTTCCACTGGGTTCCTTAAGTCACCAAAGCCCCAGCCCAAGATTCAGTTCCACCCTGACCCCTGAACCATTTCCCAGTTGGTTGTTGCCAAGGCAAAAGGGCATCCTTTCAAGGACTAGAGGATCAGTCGCCTAAGTGCGTTCACAAGTTCATGTCAGTGTTGTATTTATGGTTTTACAATAAAACGACCTTTAGGAACCTCTGGTGTGTGATGCCTTTCTTAGGGTTGGAATTGGGCCATGTCGTCCACTTTGCACAGGGCTGGGTGAGGAGGACAGAGGTCAGGCACCCAGGTGGCTTGAACCTGTCATACTCTGTGGTCATACTTGCCCACCACTCTTCAACTAAGGGTCATTGGTTGTTACAGCATAGACCTGGCTCAGCCAGTGTTTGATGGATGTGGGAGACAGTATCCAAGGAGACCATAGCCTGCTGTGGGATGGCTTTCAGAGGTTTGTCTTGGAATTTGGGATGGATTTAATTGGTCCTGCTGGTTCAGTGTGTAAGGCACACATCAAAGTGGGCCTGGACCCAGAGCCATCCATGAGGCTCTATACCTTTAATACAGTTGCTAGAGTCTCCCGTGCAATGCATGTGTGTTAACATCTCTCATCTGTACCATTCATTTCCTGGGGAAGACTAGCCCAATCTTGATAGCATTGGGACTCTAAGCACACTGTTGGCTCCCACAACTGTGGCATGATGTCACAGTCGAGGACATTCATGCTTTTCTTCTATAGATTCAAAGTTGAGGGAGAAAAGAGCCCACCAGAAAATGAACCGAGGCCTTTGTAGAGAGGAAGGCAGAATGCCTCAAGGGAGCACAGCATTGGTAGGTTGCCTTCTTGGTCTCCAGGTAAGTAAAGCACAGACTCCTCCTGCCTCAGGCTCCACCCATGTCCCTGACTAGTGGTGGGTAACTCCACTCTAAGAAGCTGAGTCACGTGGGTCTTCTCGAAGAAGTCCTATCAAATTATGTGCAGTTGTCATCTCTATATTGGCCCCTTCCCGGAGGGCAACAGCCCTGCCCTGCAGGCATGCCCCATGGAAGCTTCTACATGGGAACTATGGGTATCTGTGTGTCAGCAGGTAAAGTCGGTGCACAAGTTTCTCCACAACTGAAATTATCAGGAAGTCAGTGGCATCCACAGATTTTTCTGAATTCCCTTGACCTTGAGGGTCAAATAATGCCAGGTTGTGGCCTGTGGGCCTCACCACAAAGGGCCAGCCTCTGGATTGTATGACCATTTAAGAAGGTGGTTATTAAGCATCTGCATCCATACCATAGCAAGTAAACCTGACTAGTAACCAAAAACCCCACGGCAAGACTGGATGTGCTGTGTACCTCTTCAGGGTAGGGGCCTCCTGGCAGGGAATGAATCTTGGTGCTTTTTGGGGTGAGTGGTATGGATTTCTGGCACTGGGTTATAGGCAGGCCTCACCCCCAATCCACCAGAGGGATAATTGTGTTGTTAGGGTGCACTATTGTTTGTTTAAAGCAAGTCCCAGGAGAAGCCTGTCCTGAGAGAGAGCATAGAGCTATCACAGAAATAGGAGGCTTCAGGACAGAAAATTGGAGGTAGGACAAATGAGCCACAGGGTGACATAACCTTAGGACACATCCTTGAGCCCCTGGTGTGTCTTCCCAGGGTGTGGTGGCACACACCTCTGTTCCCAGCACTGGATAGGTAGAGGCAGAACAATCAGGTGTGAAGGATCTTATCTTAAAGCCTCCAAGAACTGAGCAGCTTTTCATGAGGACACTTGTTCTCATGAAATAGGGAATTCAGAACTATACAAAAAAAAAAGTATACTCCATGAACCTAACATTCCACCCACTGGTGGGAGCCAGCCAGCATGTGGATCCTTATCCTCTGTTAAAGATTTGTGCTCCAGGCCAGTCCAAAATGCCCCAATTCAGAGTGGTGACTCAGATTCCCACTGACAGCTATCTCTGGTATATGAGGATGGATGTACATTGTGATGATGTTTGTTAGTCCCATCTGGGGGACCTTCCTGAAACTTCTTTCTGCACAGTTGCCTGTCTCCCTAGCGGCTTCTATCCTGTCCACTTCAAACCAGAGCTATGATCATTAACACTGTCCCTTCAGAAAATCTCTTCTGTTGGAAACTAAACACCCAAAGTTCCAGACTTTGAAGGACAAAGTAGTGTCTGTATGTGTCTCAGGGAACTATAGCATGTTCTAGACTCTCATCATCCCTGCCTGACAGAACGCTTTAGCAAATGGTCTTGGGCATGAAAAGCAATCCCCTTGCAGAACTAGCCATCAACACTGGGGACTATCCCCTCGTTTCTCCTACAGGGATGGCTTTCCACTTGAGAGCATTATCAAGTTGGGAATCTTCACCCTCCACTCAACTGCCCACCATCGGGGCTCTAGGTGGATGTAATTAGTGCCAATTACACGAGACTCCCCAGGGCATGGTCATGGGTCATGCCTGTCTTCATGCTACCTTGGCCAGCCCAACTCCTCTCTTTCCTACATGGCAAGAATCCAGCCCAACCCAATGCTTTGAACTCTGGTCCAGGTCCCAGTTGGTTGTTGCAGATGCACTGAGAAAGCCAGTAGACAATCTACTAGGGCAGAGGACTGGGTAAGGAACGCAGGAGACAGGTACTTCAGATCAAGGTGGAGAAAAAGCAGATACTGCCACTCCAGGTGATTTGTGATGTGTGGGGGACAAGCTGGCAACTGGAGGGAACTACTAGAAAGGACTTGGGTGTGGCAAGGATGGGGATAACCTCAGGCACCTGGGAACTCCAGGATACCACTCTTTGACCATGGGTCTTTGTGGCCTCCATCCAACCTCTTCTAGAAACAAGTGCCAGGGTTCCTGGGCTTTCTGTGTGTGTGTGTGTGTGTGTGTGTGTGTGTGTGTGTGTGTGTGTGTGTGTGTGTGTGTGTGGTGTGTGTGTGTGTGTTGAAGTAAAACAAAATAACGTCACTTTATACTACTTCAGAATTGGGGACTATTGTGTCTGAAGTGGTGCGCAGCCAGGATCTTGTTGTACAATGCAAGCTGTGCATCTTTCTCTCCTCGGAAGGCTGGGTTACTCATACTCCAGTCTGTTTCCCGCCACCCACCCCAACCCCCTTATTACAACCACTGTGACAGTGAGATGCCAACACACAGAATACCAGGAGTTGACAGCTTGTTTTATTTGGACCCAGGTCACCTGAGCCAGGCCACACTGGGATGGACAGTGGCTATCCTCTGGCTTGCAGACTGGCACCTTCAGCTGCGTATTAGCTCCTCATACCCTGCGGATACAGAGTAACTCAGAATGGGTCCTTGGGCTGGGATGAAACATCACTTGCTAAATGACTTCTCTCCCATGGCTGTTGTATGGGACAGCCTGGCTTTCTGACTTACTGTAGGTACCATTTTCCACTGGGAATAGCAAGGCCCTGAGAATGTTAAGTGGCCACCATAGGCTGACCATCCTTTTAAGAGCAGCTCCTGCCAGCTGAACACTAATCCTGAGTGGGTACTGTGAAGTTGGAGAGGTGGGTGCTTTGTCCCTTTTTGTTTGTTTGTTTTTTCAAGACAGGGTTTCTCTGTGGCTTTTGGAGGCTGTCCTGGAACTAGCTCTTATGGACCAGGCTGATCTTGAACTCACAGAGATCTGCCTGCCTCTGTCTCCCAAGTGCTGGGATTAAAGGCATGGGCCACCAACGCCCGGCCTGCTTTGTCCCTTTTTACAAGAGTTTTAGCTGGCTTCTAATTTCCCTTGAGGCCTGGCCTGGTGGTACAGGCTTGTTTTCTCAGATACTCAGAAAGATGGTAAATCAAGGCCTTCCTGGGCTACAGGAAAATACAAGGCAGGCTGAGCAACTCACTGAGACCCTGACTCAAAACAAACACATTAAAAATAAACAAGAAACACTTGGCACCTAGCATGTGACAGGGCCTAGGTTCTTTACTAAGCAAGGGAAGGAGTGCCTTTCAGTCCATGCCGTTAGCCTGAAAAATTTGGAGCTCCCTCCCGCCCCCGCTCCACCAAGCTCCTCGGCTACCCTACCTGCCTTCTGCTGATGCCTAGCCATCATCTCTGGTCCAGCTAGGACAAGCTAGGTCATGGACCTGGCTTTGGCCCATTTCTCAAGTGAGCAGCTAGGGCCCAGAGAGTGGACCAGGCTACTCACCTAGGAAAGAATTCATTGTTGGACTCTCCAGCCGCTACCCCTTACCCAGACTCCCCTCCCTGCCTGCCTCCCTGGGCTTCCAAGGGCCTCCTACCATCACCAGGAACTCCACAGTACTCTTTGCACTCCTTCTCAGAGTAGAACTTGTTGCCGTTGCCTTTGCAACCCCCATAACTGAATTGGACGCATTTCCCTTGGGCTGCATCAAATGCCCAGAGCTCTACATAGGCTCGGCAGGGACCTTGGACTATGGGGAGGTTGCAGGCCGCTGTGGAGGAGAGAGGGACATGGAGTGTTAGTCACCCTTGCAGGTGCTGATGGGGCATGCACAGGACTACTGAGACAGGGACAGAGGAGCCTGAACATCGAGAGTGTATGGTCCTTTTACAGACTGGGAAACTGCATGGGGACATGACTGACCTAGGCCATCTGGATCTCAATGTGGAATTCCTATGAGCAACTTGCTCTGGATTCCACCCTGAGAAAACCTGAACTTGGGCTCATGGTCAGGTGGCCTGTGGCATGATGAGAATGAGGGTGCAAAGACAAAGTGCACTCACCTATGGTCCGGCACGTCTGCAGACATTCCTTCTCAGTGTTGAAGTTGTTGCCATTGCCCAGGCAGCCCCCATATTGGAAGGTCTCACAGGCCATGGAAGTGCCATTGTAGTAATACTTCTCTATCATCCCTAGGCAGGGACCTTCGGAGTAGTTGAGCTGGCAGGAATCTGGAAAGGAACAGAAGAACAGCACTTACTGAGCACTTGCTGTATACCCAAGTATGCTTTGCTATATACCTATGTATGGATTTATATGCATCTCCCAGCACCTGTTGTGTACCTATGCATGATTAGATAGATATACATCACCCATTCAAACAGTGCTGTGTATCTGCATATGACTTGATGTGCACCATCCATGCTGAAGGGCTTTCAACTCATCCTTTGGATGAGAAGCAGGTGCCCCTTACCTTCTTCACCCCTAAATGGGTTAAACTCAGAATGAATATCCAAAGACTCAGAAACACCCCATAACCCAGAATGGGAAGTTTACCAGTGACCAAAGGACCTATCTGCCCAGAGAATAGCTGGTTCTCCCTTTCCCCAACAGCCACCTTGACCCTTTCAACAAGATGCCACCATGACTTTGCTCTCCTGTGACGCATAAAACCCTTCTTGATACCTGGACACAGCGTGAATTCCCTTCACATGGGAAGTGTCTTTCCCCACCTCACCTCTGTCTTGGGATCATCAGCCCTTTGATGACGCTCTTCTTTGGGCCTATTATTTGTTTCCTCGGAAGTCTCCCCACTAAAACCAAAGAGCCAACAAGACCCAGTGCCCGAAACAAGGCCTAGGATGGGGCAGGCTTGGCATTTGCTGAGCAAGTTAAGAGAACTGTCATCCACACAAATCATCTTCATTACTGACACAAGAGCCCTAATGGTCAGCTCAGGAGACAAGCATCCCATTATATAGCAGAGAAAACTAAGGCTTCGTGAGCATACAGACAGGACAGAAATTCACTCATGGCAGAGATGAGCTCTCCTGAGTCTGGGACCATATCTGCTGCTCCTCTCCCTCCAATCCCATAGGGTATAGAACTTCATCTGCCCTATCTTGGCCAACCGTCAACTCTGTAGCAGAGAGATGGGCCTCACAGTGCTGAGGCAGTCAGGGTGAGACAGCCACAGACTCTCTTTGAAGCATGGCTGAAGCAGGTGAACAGACGGGAGTCCTTACCTTCTTTCTTGAGAACATCAGTTACCAGTGGCCCAGCCCCTGATCCCTCATTTTCTTGGGGCAGCACTGCCCGCCGGGCTCTCTAGAGAGAAGAGAGAACAGCTTTACAGAGATCTCACTGCGTTGCACCTGAACCACTGGAGTTGTGTAAACAGACTAGACTGTCCAATGAAATGCTAGCCCCAGTATCAATATAAATTCCAGAAAGGGCTTCACAGAGTGCCATGCTCAAGAAGGTATTTGGCTCAAGAGGCCAATTTAAGAAGGGACAGTAGAGAGACTGCTGGTCACTAGGCAGCCTTTCTGCTGATAACAGTGGTCTAAGACTTGAAAAGGCACAACTATGGCAATCCTAGATAGTTTCTTCTTTTAAGAGGCAACTGAAAATGTTTAGCCCCTGGTCTTGTCCAGGCCCATCTTAACCTGGTGGCATAGAGGCCTTTCTTGGTGAAAAAGGAGAGACAGAAAAAAAGAGCAAGCTAGATGACACAGCTACTCAGAGGACTTGGATTAAATTGAAAGACTGTTTCTACTTCACAAGGATGAGAGCAAGAAACAGGAAAAAAAGATTAAGCCACCAGTGAAATTCGCAATGATATCCACTAATATAACAGCCACCACCAGCAATGGAAATCATTCGAGTTGGGTTTAACCTCATAGTTGAGACAATATATTGCAATTGAGGTATACAGGAAATAATTCCACATCCTAGGTGTTGTGGAAGGAAGACAAATTGGGTAGAAACAATAGAAGAAACTTTTCTGAGTTGAAGGAAGAGTTGGGTTTCCCAATTATGAAGGAAAATGAATTATCAAAACTAAAAACAAACAATAAAACAACAACAAAAACAAAGCCAAAAAACTATTTTTTAAAAAGCAGCTCCTTATAGACATTCCAGAAAAGAAGGACAAGGAGCCTGATGGCTCTCAGGGTAAATGGCAGGATTTAAACACAGAAGCTCAAGAGCAAAATATGAGGTCATGAAAAAGATTGTAACCCAGTAATTCTCCCCTCACCCAAGCTCATGATAGACTCACAGAAACAGTCTACGCTGGGCAAATGTGCTGGCTGGATTTTATGTCAGATTGATACAAGCTAGAGTCATCTGAGGGGAGAGACCCTCAACTGAGAAAATGTCTCCATAAAATCAGGCTATAGGCAAGCCAATAGAGCATTTTCAAAACTAAAGATTGATATGGAGGGACCCATCCCATTGTGGGTGGCACTACCCTGGCTTCTGTAAGAAAGCAAGCTGAGCTAACTATAAGGAGCAAGCTAGTAAGTAGCTCCCCTTCATGGCCTCTGCATCAGTTCCTGCCTCCAGGTTCTTGCCCTGTTTGAGTTCCTTCCTGACTTCCTTCAGTGATGAACAGCGTTATGGAAGAGAAAGCAAAATAAACCCTTTCCTGAGTTGCTTTTGGTCATGGTGTTTCATCACAGCAGTAGAAGCCCTAAGACAACAAGGATTCAGAAATATGACTCATGTGTTTTTCCTGGGGAGAAAAATGTTCCTTATAGAAACATTTCTACTAAATAAAGGAAATTTAAATGTCAGAAGTAAAATGTAAGTGTAAGGAGGCTGTAGCATCTTCCATGGAGGATTCAGCATGGCCATGGTTGTGGCTGATGGATGGGGACAGAGGGTTCATGTATGATGGGACAAGACAGTGAAGAGGTCCTCCATCTTGTATTCTTGCTGAGACCATTTCAGGTTTAACTAGACTCTGGCCTCCTTAATGGAGAATCCCATGAGAAATTACCCAACTCTATCGTAGAAACCAAAAGTCTGGATGCCTCAGCTAACTTAGCTTCTAATGAAACTACTTACTTCAAACTACTTAATTTCTGAGAAGTCCTCCCCCCATGCATCTGCAGAGTGAGATGCAAGAACATGGCTTCTGCCTTTTAAAAACCTGTGTTCTTGACACTCGAGGTTATACCCAGGTCCCTGGACATTTGAGTGTGGTCCTGGCCAGCTGAAATAAAGAATTTCAATTGGCCACATACTATGTCTTAGTGGTCATGTCTGGTGAGATCCCTGTAGCACATGGAGACAAAGCTGAAGACAAGGAGTAGATCTTCGTCATCAGGCCTGGCTGCCTGATCAAGGGCATGAAGATCAAGTCCCTGGAGAAGACCTACCTCTTCTTGCCTATCCTGGAGATACATTATTGAATTTCTCTTAAGGATGAGGTTTTAAAGATCATGGCAGTGCAGAAGCAGACTTGACTAGCCATTGGACCAAGTTCAGTGTTTTTGTCACTATTGGGAACTACAATGGCCATGTTGGTCTGGATGTTAAGTGCTCCAAAGAGTCAGCCACTGTCATCCAAGAAACCAACATCTTGGCCAAGCCTTCCACTGTCCCAGTGTGGAGAGACTGCTGGGGAAGAATAGTGGCAAGCTCCCCACTGCCCCAGGCAAGGTGACAGACTGCTGTGACTCTGGGCTTGTATGCCTCATCCCTGCCCCCCTCCAATACTGGCATTGTGCCCAAGAAACTGATGTTGTTGGCCAGTTCTTAAACCCTAGAAGGCTGACTAGTGGTCTTGATGGTGTAGAGAACCTGGGACATGGTTGCTGAGGAATGGTAGAAGAAATACTCACCAGAAGTGAAGTGGACTCTTGCTCCAGATCCCCAGGGACACATTCCCCTAGGCAGAGGACACAAAAGAAGAATGAGCAAGAGGCCCAGGTTCAGGAAGGCATACAGATCCTAGACACAGATCTCTGGTACTGGGTGAACATCATGCCCTGTGCACTTCATAGAGAGCCCTCCTTGCACACTCAAAGCTACTGATGGGACACTCAACAGACTGGTGGCTGCACCATCATCACCATCTGTTGCCCCAGTGTCATTCCATCAGTATCCCCAGAAGGTCAGCAACAGCGGCATCTACAGAGTGCTCCCAAGGCACCATGCTGCAGTCCCTAATGGTTTTATCTCACTGACTCCTCACAGCAGCTTTTGAGGGAGGGCACTGTTATCCCGTTTGACAGATGAGGAAAAGTAAGGCTCTAGGAAGACTAGCCAGA
Source organism: Cricetulus griseus (assembly GCF_003668045.3). Lineage (NCBI taxonomy): Eukaryota > Metazoa > Chordata > Mammalia > Rodentia > Cricetidae > Cricetulus > Cricetulus griseus. The sequence goes on along the minus strand of NC_048595.1, from coordinate 82,727,399 downwards.
AGCAACACCTCTCTACTTGAAGCACTAAATGTAAATGTAGGTACTCTGTGGAGTCTGTACTCTCAAACCCAAAAGTCTTCTGCCTCCTCAGCAGTGTCTGTGGATACCCCATGGAGACTCGTGACCCTGGGATAAGAATGGAATTGGTCAAATGCTTACTCTGCTAGTGTGTGCTCTGAGACTTGGGGCAAACCCAGGAGCTCTCTGTGGCCTTGTTTGTCTCTGAGTGTTATAAGAAAGATTCAGGGATTGAGGGTGTCCTCTGGGGGCAGGAAGGATGAGAGGACCAAAATTCAGAGAAGGGAAAGATACCACTTACCTCTGTCAGCCATAAAAACGATGGAGTTCTCCGGGATGCCCACGCTCATGGCCACCTCCCTGAACTCCTGCAGAAGGCTGTCCCTCAGCTGTGGCTCCCGGCCTGCAAATGGAAAGCAGGGGAGATACCTAGAGTCTAGAGCACCTGGGCTGGCCCACTAGGGTGACTGTGTCCAGTGAAGAATGTGGAAAGGATTGAGTCACTAATTCTCCTTGACACACTGTTGAAAAATGGCTTCCCGTGAGAGAGAGTGGACCCATTGTAGGTCCTGGGTCTTTATTCAGGGCTCTTCCTGCCGGCTCTGTCTGAGCCCGGTGGCTCTGGAGTTACTTTCTCCTTCCCCTGTCCATTTTCATGGGGCACATGTGTTTGTCTGTGGGTAACTTGCAGGTGAAGGCTAGGAACTGAAAAAGGAATCAACTTCTCTTGCTCTCCTGCCTTACTCATTGGGGCAGGGTCTCTCAGTCAAACTCAGAGCTCACAGACGCTGCTAGTCTCGCTTGCCAGCTTGTGTGGGGGTCCCCTGTTGACAAGAATTATAGGTGGTGACCATGCCCACCTGGTATTTATGTGGGTTCTATGAATCCCAATTTGGCCTCCTGGGATCTAACCACTGAACTGTCTCCCCAGCCCCAGGAGTTCCTTCTAGAGAAGGAATGAGAAGTCTTCCTCACCAGGTAGGCTGAGTTCTTTTTCCTCAAGATCAAGACCCCCAATCCCTCCCTAACCAGAGTTCCCTCCCCAAGAAAAAGCAAACTTCCGCACCCTCCCCATGGGCTGTAAAATAACAGGCTCATTGTTAAGGCCTTTACCATAGAGCTTGGCAGTGATGGTGGGTCCGTGGTGATGGCTGAACTTTTTGGTGAGGAAAATGGCATACTCGTCATAGTTGGTGTGGACCACATAGGATTCCAAGGTTACATTCCATTCTGTGTGGGAGATGCAGGCAGACCCAAGGAGTCAGTGGTCAGTCTCTTCACCCTGGAGGCCCATCACCTGTCCTCCACTCAGCATTCTGCATCCACCCCACAACCACATGTCCCACCCAGGGTCTAACTGTCTGCTCATCCAGTGTCAGTCTCTCTCTCCACCTGCTCAACAGCATTGACTCATCAACCTTCACTCCATCCATTCACTGTCTGCCCTTCCTTCCTTCCTTTTCTGTCTCCCTCCCTGGCTCCTTCCCTCTCTTTCCCACCTTCCTCTTCTCACCCCTTCCATCCTTCCTCCCACCCTCCCTCTCTTTTTCTCCCTCCCTCTTCCCTATCACCTCTCCTTCTATTCCTGTTCTTTCCTTCCTCTTATTTATTTTTAAAAGCAGAGTCTCATTTAGCCCAGGCTAGCCTTTTAGCTTGGTAGGTAGCCAAAACTGCTCTTGATCTTCTGGTCTTTCCTCTTCTCCTCATGGCGATGTTTTCCTTTCTTTCTTCCCACCCTTCCCCTTTCCTTCTATTCAGTCTGTCTTTCCTTCCTTCTTTTCTCCCTCTATCACTTATCCACCTGTCTTTCAGATGACCAATCCACTCATCTGTCATCCATCTGCCTATTCATTTACTTATGGTTGCTCATGCACTCAGTGTTGCCATTCTTCTGTCAAACATTCAGATGTTCATCTCATGTGCAATGGTTCGGCACACAAAGGAGATTCGACAGACAGTTGCTAAATCTGTGAGTAAATTTGGACCCACATCCCTTTGTCACTTAGCACCAAGCATGAGCCTGCAAGTGGGGAGCTGCTGACATCACCCTTGGCATCCTACACCTCTCCCAGCTCTGGACATAGGCTAAATGGGAGAAGCTGTGGAGTGCCAAGCATTTGAGGGGAAGGCTGGATGACTTCTCAGATAAATGGGAAGGAAGGTTACAAGAGTAGAGAGAGAAGGGACTGTGGCGGGTCCCCACACTCACTGGATTTGTGGTAGAGGAACTTTCCATCGATGTCTGTCTTCTCATATGTCCCAGAGACCTCTTCACAGACACCTCTCCTGGCAATGACCAAGCCAAAATTTCCCTTTTATGTTTATTTGGAGATGAACATTTATAAATACCTTGTTTCATCCTAGCCCTTGGAAATCCCCTTCTTGTGCATGAGGAACACAGGAAAGGGTTAAATTCATGCTTCCTGCCAGGGTGAGCAGGAAAGTCACTATTGTCATTGCTGCACCTTACCCTTGTGGTAGTGATGAAACCAATGCTCAGCTTTTATTGCCTAATGTCCCCAATGGGGATGACACATTGAGGTCTCTTAGTGTCATGGGTATCACACAGCACTTCTCACGATCATGCAGTATTTTAGCTACTTCATGATCACTCTTTGTCCTGATCACTCTGTCCTGTGAAGAGCTCTTGTGCCACATGCTGGGGACATAGAAGAAAGCCAGACAGACCTGTGCTTTGTAGTAACGTGAGAAGTCCAGCCAGGGCCAGATGCAAACAGTATACTCAGAGCAGTATGTGGAAACACTGTACTCAAGAGGCCACATGGTGTGGCCTGAACCTGGGGATTGGGGGGAGGGGATTTCTAGAAGAAATAACATGGAACTAGCATCCCAAGGACTCAGAATTAGGCCAGGGAGGCAGGGAAATGTGCAAAGGCTTGGAGGCTGAGAGCGTGAAGGGTACTGGAAACTGAAAGATCTGCTGCAGAGGGAGAGCTGCAGGCCATGGGAGAGCACGGAGCAGGGAGAGGTGAGAGCTGAAAAGCTTAGAGGTCTGTCAACATTTCACTCTTAATACCGAAGGCAGTGGGGAGCCATGGAAGGTTCTCTCCAGCCAGTATGGCCTTTTTTTTTTTTTTTAAATGTCTTTCTGGTGGAGGCTGGATCAGAGGGAAAGATTAAGGTTGAAGGTGGAAAGGATAGTAGGTGGGTTTCAGGAAACAGGAAGGGAGGGAGGGAGGGGGAAAGAGATAAAGTGAACGCGGGAGGGAGAGAAGGAAGGGGAGGGATGGAAGTAGCAGCAGGGGGTAGAGGATAGATGGGAGAGAGCTGAAGAAGGGGCAAATCTTCATGATGGCTGTATGGCAGTAGGCAGGAATGAATGGTCTAGGAACTCCACCCTAGACCTACTGGCCTGAGGCTCTTTGGCCAGGTCCTTGGGGTAGTTGTTCCCTTTCCCACCTGAGGAATCCCTAAGGAGAGGCAGGGTGCACAAGAAGCCTTGTGTTGGAGACATGGTCCTTGAGAGGCATACAAGGTGTTCAGTGAGGAGGGCAGCAATGACACCTGAGGCTCAGAAGCAAGGTCCTAGCTATGGTTTCCAGGACAAGGTGGGGGAGGTTGGAGACCCTGGTCACTCCTGCACCCCCACTCACCGCCATCTGGTGCTGGTCGTGCTAATCTCTGCTTCTGTTGCCCCTTTTTGCAGCACTAGTGTGCTTATGCTCATCTTGTTCTTAATCCTCCTCAGCCACGGGCAGGTGGAACCCACAGCCACATTGAACCATTTCCCATAGATCTAGGAAGAACCACAGGCGGAAATCTGGATTCTGGATTTACCCAAGCCTTCGAGAAGACATGTCCACATTCCCCTTCCTCCCTCCAAGGGCCAGCCCTTTAAGGGGCAGTGTCTTAAGGCTGATGGTGAAGTTCCAGGTACAGCATAGTTAGGGCAAAGGTGTGAGATGTCCCCCTGCCTTACACAAGGCCTACTCCACAGATGTAAAATGTCTGTGATACCCCTGTAGGCAAGTAGGGTCCAGACTGCAAACTCTAAGGTCAATAGCCACTACTGCTCAGGAGTGTGAGGCTTTGATTGTATACCTTCCATAGCAGAGTGGTCGGCCACCTTTTGAGGCAGCCTGAGCAAGTCCATGGAGACATTACAAACCTGATAGGGGCTTGTAGGATTAGCCAACCACCTCTTCCTCTTGACACCATTCAGATGGTGCTGACCTTCCAACCCTTGAACCTGCAGCATACCTGTTCCTTGTCCTAAGAGACCCCTGGAGAGTTCTGAGAGCCTCCCACTTCTGAGAGACACGGTTCCCCACCCATTTATGATTAAGGACAAAGCTGGGGCTGCTGGCTCTATAATATGCACACACACACACACACACACACACACACACACACACACACACACACACCTGCACATCCACATTCCACATAGACACATAGTGCTATGCCTGACACAGGCCAGGGTGCCCTTGAGCTCGAACTTCCCAATTCTCCCAACCCCATCGACCCGTGTCCTGTTTCTCTTCTTCCAATAATCCCACAGGCTTATCCCCAAAGCTTACAGGCCCATCCCATCCTATGCCACCTGCCACATGTGGATTCCTCTGGAAATCCATGAAGACAGGGCAGACTGGGAAGACAGTAGGCTAACAGAGGGCTGAACAGAATGAATGCCATGTGAGGGAGCTTTAGCTTCAGAGACTCCCACAATAACCTACCTAACAGTCAGGTCAGAAAGGGCCCCTAGGGATTGAGATGTGTACAATGGGAAAACAGACACCCCAAGACAGATAGGCCTTAGCCAGCAAGGCCCAGTGGTATAGACATGCCACCACTGTGGCCATCTCAGCCAGGGAAGACAACTTTACCCGAGACTCGCTGAAATTCTCCTGAACCTGGATATCTGGAAGTGCTGGCACAGGGTCAGCCCTCGACACCACACAGGAGGTCAGCAGCAGGAACAGGGTCCCGAGACCCTGCATGGCTCTGGAGTCTTTGGCCTTTAATGTCTCACAGCTTGGTGTGGGAACAAGGGACAAGTTCCCTGCCAGAGGCAGCTGCAGACTGAAGCTTGGGAAGAGGCCGGAGACAAGTGATGACCTTGGTGTTTGCTCTGCTCAGCCAAAGCCAATCAGGGTCCTGAGCCAGCTCTAATCGATCCATGCAGCCTGGCTCAGGTCCAACTCTCTGGACAGGAAGCCATGGTTCCTGACTCTAAAGGGACATTGACCAAGCACAGAAGGATTCAGACCCCAGAAAGGCTTCCTTGAAGGCCCAACTCTCCCCAGGGATCACAGGGGATGGGAGAGTCAGGCAATGGCCTTCCCTCTAGTCCTTCCCCTTGGACCACATGCCAGTGAACCAGCAGGTACAGGGAGCCTGTTCTGGCCTGTTCCCCACATGACAAAACTGAGGCCTCGGGAAGCTGGCTGCAGAGCAAGACCAGGTCCTGGCATCCTTCCCTGCAAGGTTCTTTCTTGTCTCCAGCTTCTCATATCCCTTGTGATAAATGCAACAAATGACTGCTGCTGTCCCTTCATGGAGCCACACTAGCTTCCCACAGTGAAAGTATCAGGACCCAGATGAACCCCCACACCCGCCTCAGAAGCCTGTGTAACCCACTTTCACAGACATGTCGTGAGTATCCTGGGAGAGACAAGAATAACTCAGGGTCCCACCATGAGACAGGGAGCACCTGGAGGAGGTCAAGGGCAGACAGATTCCTGTGGTCCTGCTGTGTGAGCTTGGAAAAGTTTCTGAGCCTCATTTCCTCACCAATAATCGGACATTGGGGTGAGGGTTGAAAGGGTTGATGCCAGTTGAGCAACAGCATTATCCCTGGAGTGTGGTAAGAGCTGTAGTGTCTGTGTAGGGTAACACGCAACGTAGAATATATGTCTGTCCAGAACCACAGAGCAGGATCCTACTTTTAGATGAGCTTGGTTAAGGTGTACAGGATGGCATACCTCTTTTGTTTTGTTCTTAATGATTTGGAGTCTTTTGCAACAGCAGCCCAAGGGAGGTAACACAGTAACCTTTCAATCTAAAACAATAACAAAAATATTGTTTTTGAGACAGGGATTTCTATAGCTCAGGCTAGCCTTGAGCTCCACTCCAAGTCAGAACTGCCCATGAATATCTGGTCCTCCTGCCTCTACCTCTTGAGTGCCAAGATCACAGGCACTACCATGCCTGGTTTATGCTGTGGTGGGGATGAAACTTAGGGCATCGTGCATGCTGGGCAAGCCCTGTACCAACTGAGCTCCATCCTTAGCCTCTAGATTTACATATTCTAATAGTTATAAAAAAAAACCAATTATCTGTTGTCTCCAGAGCTCAAACTCCTGAACACGATACTGTGATCCCTCCCCGTGTGCTCGTTTTTTTTGCTCTGGCTGCCAGAAAGCACAAAGCCTCTGTCCGTGCACAGTTCAACACAGCAACTGTCTTGGCTTAACTTTCTGGCATGGTTACCTTGTTTTGTGTCTCTGATTCTCAGACTTTTAAAAAATAGTATGTGTTTGCATGTGGGAATAGCGTGTGCAGGACTACACATGCCACAGCGCATGTGCTGTGGAGGACGGCCTGCAGGAGTCAGTTCTCTCCTTCCACCATGTGGCTTCCAGGGATGGAACTCAGCTTGCCAAGGTTGGCAGCGAGCCCTTTGCCCGCTAAGCCATCTCAGCAGCCCGGTTTCTCAGTCTGTCATGGTTGGCTAATGGTGGGCACAAGGAGGTGAACTGAGAGGGAGACCAGAGAAGGAGAAGCTGCTTGACTTCTTGACTCCTTGTTCTGTGAGAGTTTGGGGACAGCTTTCCTTCTTCCCTAATCTGTAAATGAGAGAACAGAGCAGTTGTCATTTGGCCCACTTGGAGGGCAAGAGAGACCCACTTGTAGAAACATTCTGTGAGCAGCCACGCCCACTCCAGGAACTGTCCTACTACCTGGGCTACATGCATTGCACCAACATAACCATATATACATTTATATAAACCTATTTGATATTAATATATTAATATCAGTAATATAATACAAAATATTATAATAAATGTAAGTTTATTCCTGCCTTCCTGGCAGGCCTAAAGCACTCAGGGCATCCCAGCTCTGACCTCAGACTGTTTGAGACAAGCCAATATGCTCATAGTACAACCTGCTGGGGTGAGGGGAAGCTGGGAGGACAGCTCAGTAAGTTGTTTTCCTCAGTACTCAACATGCCCGTGTGCATAAGGGGAGCAGGAATAGGATGGCCAGGGGTGCTGCTCTCTCCTCTTGCCCCAGATGTTTGCACTCCTGAGATTATTAACCAGAGCAAACAGAGAGGACCCCAGGCAAGGCCATCTGGACTTTGAGCCACTTTTAAACATTAACAGGGGCTACAGGGGCAGAAGACAGGCAGTGCCTAGGACTCCATCCCTCTTCTCCTTTGTTTCTCAGAGTAGAGTATGGAAACTGAGGGGCCCCTATCCTCCAGGGGACCCAAAGTTCACAAGAATCCTCAGGATTCCGGGATGATTTGAAGGTGGGGAGGGTGTTGCCCACCCAGAAGCCTCCAGGGTAGCCAGCACAGCAGACATTAGAGGCCTCAGTTTTCAGAAGAACACATTGGGGGCCCAGGTGCAGCCCAAACAGGTCAATACCCACACTCTCATGTCATGGCTGTTTAAGTGCTTACTCTCAAGCCTGTCACTAAGAGCACCATAGGGACCCTGAGAGGGATTGAGGAGGAGGCAGGCAAATGAGGAAATCATCTGAGGCAGGGGATAGTGATGGAGAACAGGGGCCAGGGGAGGAGGACTCACCCAGAGAGAGGACATGGGTGCACAGGGGAGTGAGGTTCCAGAAGGGAAATCACCTCAGCACTGGGGACAAAGTCACAAAAGTCCCAGAAGAGGAAAATGGAGAGGGAAATGCATTTGGGATATAATAAATAAATAAATAAATAAATACCAGGGCAGGTGGGATTGCTCAGTACATAAAGGTAGCCTAATGACTTGAGTTTCGTCCTCGAAACACACATGACGGAAGGAAAGGACTGACTCCTACATGTTGTCGTCTGACCCCTACACTCACATGCACACATGTGCATACTCCTAAAATAAATAGCTGTAGAAATATTTATAATTAAAATTAAAAACACCCCTAAGCTGGGAGCTTGGAGGATAGAGGGGACTGGCGGGAGTGCCAGGCCTGGGGCTTGCTCCTTGCCCTGGGGGTACAGAGTTGCGTATGTTCAGAAGTTGGTAGAGGTCATATCTGGGGTCTGGGGAGATCCACGGGGAGACAGGAAAGGAGTTGGGGGACAGTAAGTACTCAGGAGGCTTCCAGGAAGAGGGAAGGACTGGACACTAGAAGCTGTGACTGGACCAGTAGGGACCTCAAGGTAGAACCAAAGCCAGTGGGTGTAGGCAAGCTTAGTGCGGAAGGGCATGGCAGGGTGGAGGCCCTGCCCACTCTCCTGTCACAGGCGATCATCCATTCAGAGCCTCCAGAGAGAAGCAGGGGTGGATGCTATGACAGTGGGAAGCGGAAGTCCTCGCTGCCCAGCTGAGTTCCACATTCTGCTTTACTCCCCACCCTGTACCCAAGAAAATCCAGGTTCTTAGCACGCATGAGTCCCTGGGTTCAAATCCCTACAACTGAATAAACAGGATAGTGACACATATTGTAATCCCATCACTTGAGAGGTAGAGGGAAGAGGATCAGGAGTTCAAGATCATCCTCAGCTACATATAAAATTCAAAGCCAGACTGGGATACCTGAGACCCTGTCAAAAAAAAAAAAAAGGAGTTGGGAGGATGCTGCCTGGAGATTTGAGTATCAGTCCCCAGGGACTTACAGAGGACTATAGTGCAGTCCTTTCCCTCCTTGGCTTCAACTGTTTCATTTAAACATCCAACAGAACAGTGCTCACTCAAGTGACACGGTTGAAACGTGCCATGGCAGACACTTGTGAAAACATCCCCAAGGTGTGAGAACTTGTGGAAGCCATGTTATTACTGGCACCGGGCACTGAGCCTGCCCAGCTATGGCCTCCATACCTGGTTGGAATTGTGCTGAGAATGCATGAATGTCTCCTGTCCACCAGGGGGCAGCAGAGAACTTACAGAAAGCAAAGACGAGGAGCTCAGAGAGGCCTGCATCAAAAGCATGTAAAAACAAAACAAACACACAAAAACCAAGGTTAGAGCCTGTCTTTCTTCTAGCCTGCTGTAATCCCCTTGTAAGCTTCCATCTTGACCTGCCAATCTCCATGCCTGTTAGAGAGCTGAAGGGTTGAGAGAGGCCCTTAAACATTCTACTGGGGGACAGTAAGATGTCAGGCACCCAGGAAACCTGAATGTCCTTCAGATTGTCTCTCTTAAGTCTCTATTTAGGCTCTGACGATGCTGGTAGCTCTGTTTTCCAGGTATGAAAGCTGAAGCTGAGAAATCAGGTGTCAAGAAGGCCACCTGCAGGTAAGTCACCATTACAAACCTAGATCTGACTCCCTGACCCCCAAAGCTCTCTTCTGACATCCTTACCCTAGGCCCTGGTAACCAGCAGGACCTCAGCCACACTGTCCAGGAATACCCATGACCCCTGCTACCAGTCTTTCTCACCTGCTTTCTGTCCTGAGTGAAGCAGGCTGAGTCAGAGTTCAAAGGTGCATGTGAAGATGATGACAAGGCCATCCTGCTGTTGCTCCTTGGAGAGAGCTAGGCTTAGTGGATGGACCCTGAGATGCTGTGAGTTGGGACAGGAGAGACCTGGTGGCTTAGTCTAGAGAGACAGCTTAGAGAGTGGGACACTGTGGGGCTGGGAGGGTGACTCAGTACATACAAGCATGAGGACTTGAGTTTTGTACTCAGAACCCACATGGAGAGGTCAGTGTGTGTGTGTGTGTGTGTGTGTGTGTGTGTGTGTGTGTGTGTTTGTGCGCGCGCGCGCGCACGCACGCGCGCGCGTGCATATACACGTGCATATGCCAGTAATGAGAGGCATTGTCCACAGGTAGATTCCAAGAGGTCACTGGCCACCTGCCTAGCTGAATCAGCAACTTCTGGGCCTGCCTCAAAAACCAAGGTGGATGACACTTGAGAATACTACTTGAGGTTGACTTCTGGCCTCTACAAGCACATGGGAGTGTGCATGTATACACACACATGTACTTGCACACATATGAGCATGTACACACATGTATGCACACACACATGAGAGAGATCTAGCTGTCTTGGAGACAAGGCTCGTCATCTGGTATCTGGCACCAGGAAGAAGGCTTCCAGAAGGAATTTGTGAAGTCTTTGCAAATGCCCAGGAAGGACATACTATCACTGTCTTGCATTTTGCAGGCTGGACTAGTCTGCCCATAGAAGCAAGACTTTAGGTTCCTCCCCATCCCAGCAGACCATGTGAATGCACTCATCTAACATGTGTGAAAAGATAAAAGTTGTCCCTTCCTGCAACCACAGGGCCAGTAGGGGTATTTTAAAAGGGCCACTGGCCTTTCCTAGAGAAAGATGGGAGAATTCCCCAATCAATGTCTAGGAAGACATCCCTGGCTCTCCTCTGACTGGCCCTAGTTGTCCCTGGAGAATCAGTGTCCAGGGCATCTAGTGAAGGAAGAATCCAGCAGAGATGACATCATCTGTAATAGCAGGAGGCTAACCCAGTTCTCTTTGGGCAGGCACAGGAGTGACAGGTCCCTGCTGGTGCTGGGAACATCCATTGGTGATGACCTAGTGATAACAGCTAGTGTCCATGTAGCACCAGCCAAGGCCAGGCTTTGGGCTTCAGTCTGTACCCATCAACATTTAACCCTATCATCCCCAAGAGTGCTTGGATCCCTTTAGGGTAAACTAATTTTATCCTCACTTCACAGAAGAAATCGAGGCTCAGAGAGGTTACTACTTCATCCAGGCTCCCATAGCTGGGAAGCTGGGCAGATGGAGACTGAGAAACAGCAAAGCCTGCTGAGACTCTAGAGCCTGGGTGCCATTCAGACCTAGCTTGCCCAAGGTCCTGTCCATTGAGCAGCGGTTCAACCATTCCCTCCAGTTCTAGCTCTCACAATTCCAGCTGGGACTGTACAGGCCCTGCTTCACTGAGAAATCTGAGAGTCCTTTTAGAAAACAACATTTTATTTCTCTCTTTTGTGTACATGTCTGTATATGTCTGTGGGTACATCTATGCCATGCATGCTTGTGGATGTCAGAAGAGTGTTCAGAAGTTGCTTCTCTCCCTAATCTATGGGTTCCAGGGCTTGGAGGGAGATACCATTACCTGCTGAGCTATGTCACCAATGACCCAGTCTGAAGAAATCCCTGTCTTTGGGGTGATAACACTTCCTCCTTGCGGGCAAACTTCTTCCTGACATATCTGGACTCTCTTGGCTCAAGCTGACTACACTCAGAGATCCCTGTTGGCCCTTCCTCTGGGGTCCAGCTAGACTGCTCTCACAGTGGCTTTTGAGAACATTTTTCTGAGGGGCTATTTCTATTACATATGCATCCTGCTTCTCCTTCCTGCAAAATGCAAAGTACAACCCCATTGCTTCTGGTAGCTGTTGAGGAATAAAGGCACTAGCACTCTGCAAGGCTTGTGAGCAGTACTTACCACACATAGATGCACAAGTTGTTATGATTTCTGCACAGTTGGCTTCTCTTTCCCCCATCGCTTGGCTAGATGGTCCAGAAGAGCAGGGCACTGGCTCAGCTTCAGGCTAGTACTACTAGTATCTGCTAAATAGAGGGCCTATCTCCAAGTGAGGACCTGAAATTACAAGATATGAGAGTTCCGGGCCACAGCTCAACTCAACTGTCAAAGTTCCTCATAGGGCCAACATCAATGACAATGAGGGCCATGCAAGGCACATGTAGTAGATCTCTTCCAGTGACCACTATCCCTGATTCCCAACAGGGCCACACCTATTTGCCTACTCTGCCACCATGTTTGTCTGGAAAACTAAGGCAGATGCATCTCAGACACCTAAGAAGTCAGACAAGGAGACAAACTAAACCCTAAGGACCTTAAACTTCCACAATACTCTAAAATTGAATATGAATTTGTGCAAATGTGTCATTAAACCAAAGGAGAAATACCTGGAGAGAAAACAGAGCCATTGGGATGTGAGGGGTTGATGACTAAAGCTGCAAGTTGCTCTGACAGTAGTACCAATTCTCTCTTGACTCCAACTCTTGGGGTCTGTCTGGGGGTTCATCCCTGGTGAAACTTCACTGTCTTTTTGTAGGGTTGTGTGAGTTGAACCCAGGACAAGTGCTCATACCCTGAGTAACAAGCCTGGCCCTCTCATCCTCTTTCATTTTTATTGGTTGATTTTGAATTTTATTTGTATGTGCATGGAGTGTGTGTGTGTGTGTGTGTGTGTGTGTGTGTGTGTGTGTGTGTGCAGGTACACAATTGAGCATCTCTCATTAGTTTGAATAGTGTCTTCAGAAACATCTTCCTGAAGCCTGTGCCATCTGTCCTACAACTCCCTGTGACTTCTGCACACACCCCACTCTCTGCACTGGCTAAAGATGGGCCTCCACGGTTCTGGGAGACTCAATCTTAGATCTCCAGATCTCTTCAGATGTGCCAGCATTCTAGAAACTCATAGATGGCCTTCAGAACTCTAGTGAATATCTCCTCCCCACCAGATCCATTCCAACTTCAATATGATGTTTTAAAATTCCACAGAGATCTAAAGAATTGGAATTATGGGAAACTTGTAGTGCCTAGGACTTCCAAGAGCCTCCCTCAATTCCAGTGTTCTGAGGTACTGGCAGCCTTCTTCAGACAGCCTTTTAAACAATTGGGGGCCAAAGCCCTGGCCCCAAATTCCAGCAGTCTGCATTAGGATTCCAGAAGAGCCCTTTGGTGTTTGCAGGTCTCACTAAGGGTCAAATGGCTGTGAAGTCTCACCTGGGACCAGAATCCTATGGAATCCCAGAGATCTCAGGGATCCCAGAGAAGTGGCCATCCTGGGGGAAGGCAGAGGGAGTGGTGAACATAGCTGCAGACAGCCAGGGCCAGGGGAGGTCAGCAGAGTCCCTTGTGTCTTGTGGATAGGAAATGAGGGTTTTGTTGAGCTAAGGGAAAAAGCTGGAACTAGGAACCTGGTTGGCTGAAGAGGGTCCTCCAAATGCTAATGAGGCAGTGAGGCCAGGGTCCCCATGGGTGGTCCCAATCCATCCTCCAACTCCCAGGGTGGCTGGGGAAGGCTCTCATGCTCATTGCCAGGGCCTTCTCTGCCTGAGGCAGAGGACCTCCCAACAAGCAGGGCTATATACCAGGCAGTGAAATAAGGGTTCAGGGGCCCAAGGAGGAGCAGGAAGCTGCAAAGCCACCCACACTGATGATATGGTGCTGTGAAAGTGTCAGGAAAGGGGACCTTATACTGCCAACTTGGATCCCCTCTCCCTTCAGGTCTCTGCATAAGCATCACCTCCACAAGACCTTTCTAGAACCCTGTATTCAGAACCACACCCCTGCCCAGGCAGAGCTCCTTGGCACTGCCTGTGTTCTGTGAGAGCAACACACACCCCAGACAGGTTTCCCTATGCATCTGTTGAGCAGTTTGTACAAATATGTCTATGTGTGCATGTGTGCACATGCATATGGGGGCCAGAGGTCAACCTCTGGAATAATTTCTCCTCAGTCGTGCGATTACCAGCATGTGCCACTACACCTGGTGTGTGTGTGTGTGTGTGTGTGTGTGTGTGTGTGTGTGTGTGTGCGTGTGTGTGTGTGTGTAAATGCATGCACACACAGTTCCTTGCTTGTCTGTTTGTTCATCTGTCTGTTTTCAGTCTCCTGGAGGAGCCATGTTACTCAAGTGAAGGTCAGGACACTCAGAGATGGTTCTCCTTCCACATGTGGGTCCTGCAGATTGCACTCAGGTCACCAGGCTTGGCAGCCAGTGCCTTTACGTGCTGAGCCATTTCACCAGCCTCATACCTTGATGTTTATGTGTGTGCTGCACACTGACTGATGCTTATGTAGCAAGCACTTTATCAACTCCAGAGCCATTTCCAGAGTTAGGACTGGTAATTTTACCAAATTGTCATGTGACTATAACTTTTGTTTGGACCAAACTCTTGGCAAGAGAAGAAGCCTCTTGGGACATTATTTCATCTCCCAGAGAATTTCATCTCCATAAGAGTCATGTAAAGGGACATCACTATTGCACCCATTTTGAACACAAGATAACCTAGGCTTCTAGCAGCAGCTAAGTTGTCCAGGACCACTTGTGGAGAAGTGACAAGTGATTGGAACCCATGTGGTGAAGCCTGCCCTGCCTGCCTGCATCAGGCCATCACCCTGTATCTAGACTCTACTTTGGTCCTTATCTTCTAGGGACATCCTGGCCTCTACTGAATACCCCCAATGTCCAGTCACAAGTCACGCCTTTCAACATCTGCTCCCTGGGGACTGCAGCCTGGACTGAACTAGTTAGTCCCAGGTTCCCGAACCTTCCCTACACAGACTCAGGAGGCGGGAAGACTCAGAAAAGTCTAAGACACACCATATTCAGAGGGGCCTCAAGACATCCTGGTCTTAAATTTTTGTCCTTGTTCCCAAAGGGAACATGCTTTAGAGACACTCGGGTCCTCTTTTTAGAGTGCTGGTAAGAGAGTCCAGAGTCTTCTCCTCTTGGTCTTGTACCAGGGAGTATGGTGGAGAAACAGGTCCTGGTGTCTGTAGCTTGGCCACCCTGTTCAGAAGACAGGAGGTCTCCAGGACAGTCCAGCAGTCCTCCAACAGGCCCAGGCTTCCAGAGGCTCCCTGGAACTCCCTAACTAGCTTGGCCTACTATTTCCACAAGAATTTCACAGGCCTATAGCTGAGGCTTGCCTGCTTGGAGCCCTGGCTACTTCCAAGGCTCAGGTCTCAGATGAGTTCAAACTGGATGTCCCGCTTAAATATTGCAAACCAAGTGTCTCTTCCTCTCTCTGCCAATCTGCTGCTTCTACCTCCCACAGTGTCAACATGACTAATACACAAACCTAAGCTGGAGACTTCTCAACAGCCTTCCATGGCTTCCCATGGCCCAGACTCTGGATGTGGCTACAGCACCCTGAAGTCTTTGGGGTTTGCTTCTCAGCCCTACTGCTTCTTCCAGCCCCTCACCCCTCATGGACCACCCCTCATTGAAGTGACAGTCACCTAGATGGCCACCCAGAGCACAAGAACAACTAGATTAGAGCTGATGCCTTTCTTTATTCAGATATCTTCACCCACTGCCAGTGTCTCCTGAACCCAGTCTCAGGTTCAAGGACTGGTGGGGGGCAGTCATACTATCTTAGAATCCCCCAGCTCTACCTGGAAACATTTATTTCCCATTCACAGACAGAGAGATGCAGGCCCAATGGGCAGAGCCAGTCTGGCAGTATTTAATGAGGAGAGAGGCCTTGGCCAGGACTCTGCATGTCCTCGATGGGCTGTGGCTGCTTCTGGCCAAGGTTCAGGGAGCTGCTCATCTGGTGTGTGAGAGCCTCCAGCCGCTGGGTCAGGTTAGAGATCCCGGATACTCCTAAGGAACAATGAAACTCAAAGCCTGTGCCTCCATCACCTCCCAGGCCTACTGAGGCCCAGGCTCTTCTGTGGAAGCCTCAAGCAGACACTAGGCCCAAGTCTCTCCCCAAGTCCCTGAGCTCCAGTAGAGGTCATGACTAGAGGAGGGGACTCTGCCATGAAACTCAAAGGCTGGGGACTAGAAAGGCCTTAGAAATCACATCCTGTCATTCCATGGTTCAAGATGAGAAGCCCATGACCCACAAAGCACTGAACCCCCAAATTTTCACCTCTTAGCATGGGTGGCATGTTCGAGGACCCCGTGGGCAGGGGTGGTGCAGAGGGTACCACCTCCTCCCCTGTCAGCATCTCTGCCAGGACTGGTGTCTGTGTCCAGTCACTATGACACCTGGGTGGATGTGGAGGAAGTATGAGCCTAGTGGCTCCAGGCATCCCCCTCCCACTCAAATACCCCAGGTTTGGCCCACCTCTCTTGTGGGAGCTTGGAAGAGCCAGGGTGTGGTGGAGGTACCCAGGGTGGGGGCCGTGCAGACAGAGACATGTGACCCAGGGCCTCGGGCTCTAGTGTCTGCTGAAAAGACCAAAGTCCATACTGGGTGACCTCAGGCTTTCATGTCTGGGTACCATTTCCCCAATGCTGACCCTGGCTATGCAAGTTTCACAAGATGCCAAGACCAGCGGGACATTATATAGAGATGGATCTCTTATTTCCTCTGTAGGCGACAGATGGTTCTTGTAATGTCTTTTCCAGGGATTGGCAACACCTTTAAGGCAGAGACTAAAACAGAGGTGGGTCTAATACTTAGGTCAGCTTAGGGAGATGTCCCGAAAGAATGGGTAAATGGATGAAGAAGAAATGAAGACATGGATGAACATGTGTAAATGAGTAAGTGAAGGAGAGAATGTACACTCCTAAGGAAGGCAGGACTGGAGGCCAGGCAAGCAGACATTCCACACCCTAGGGAAGAGGAACCCAGGCCCAGCCTTCACCCTCATGACCCAGTCCAGAGCTCTGGAATCACCAGGATTGCTGAACTCCAGATCAGTGTCTCCAGTTTTCCAGGCTCCTCTTGGCCTTTCTTACCTGTGGCAAATAGCACTCTCTCCGTGGGCAGGACCAGTGGGCCAGGGATATTCGACACAGAGGACAGATATGGTAGCAGGAGCAGAGGGGAGGCAGTGCCTGCAAGAGAGCATATTAGTGACTCTATGACATTCTAGCTTGTCTCCCACAACCCAGGTTGAGCAGGGAGACTCACATGGCAGGAGGCAGCTGGACCTGTAGAGCAGGGGCACATGTGGGCAGAGCCCTTCTGGGGAAGGGAACAAGCGGAATGGAGGTGCCTGGGAAGAAGAGTGGGGTCTGAGCCTTCAGTCTTCAACCTTGACACTTCTTCCTGAACTCATTCCCTCATCCACAAACAACCCTGTAAGGCAGCCAAGCTGAGACCCCACCTCCTAGAAGAGGGGCCCTGGCGATTCATGGTCATATGACTAGTCCCGAGTGACACATGCAGCCAGGAGGTGACAGAATCAGGAACCCGACTCTCACTTGTTTCATAAAGTCCCCTCTGCCAGCTTCCATATCCCAGGCCTTCCACATGGCTACACCCGCTCACCTCTCCAGTTCATGGACCTGCTGGGCCAGGGCATGCTCCTCTGCCCGGGCCAGGTCCCGGCTACTCCGCAGCTGTCTCATTTCCTTCCTACCAGGGAGTAGGCTCTAGGTGATGAGAGCACCACGAGGAAGGTGGGAACCATGGGTAACAGAGAACTAGGGATGGGTAGGTAGTATCTTGGCCAAGGCAGATGAGCATGAAAGGGTAGGGACAGAGTTCCAGGGCTGGCCCCATCTTGCTTTACCTAAGCCGCTCATTCTCCAGCATAAACTCTTGAAGCATCCCATAGAGGTTCCTCTGGGCCCAGGCCTCCCGGGCCCCATGGATCCCTGGTGCTGCGGGGAAACAGGACATTGCTGAACTGCAATCCATACTCTATCCACACCCCCTCCTGGCCCCCAGGGAGCTTATACCCTTGGTCTGCATTTGATCCAGTTGGAACCGCAAGTGACGATTCTCCTCTTGGAGCTGCAGCATCTCAGCCTCTACTTGCGGGGGAGGCTTTACTCCAGGGGACTACCAAGGAAGAAACCCAGGGCCACTGTTTATGACTGTATAGTCTGGGGCACTGCACAAAGGCTTCCTGGTGTGGACATTTGTGGAGCCTAAACTCCAGTCCCTGCTTCACTTGCCAGCTTTGCATGCTGGCCCAGGCTGTACCTTGTCCTCACTGGCTCATCCTGAAGGGACTCAGAACCAGACAAACTCAGTTCTGTCTGCCCTGGTCTTGGATTAGATTGTGATCCCCAAAATAACCACATACCAGACCCCATATTAGACCTAACCAGCTGAAATCCTGGGTAGATCCTAATGACAGACTAATTCAGTCTCCACCCCTAGGCCTGCCCAGACTCTAACTGTGACCCTTAACTATGACCCTGACATCAATCATGACATCATTCCCAGGATTCCAATCCAGATCTCAACTCAATTCCAACCAGAATGATAACTCAGGCTCTGGATATTGCCCACTCACCTTGGGACCCTGTGGTCGGGTCGTGACCCTCTGAGCTCGGCTTGCATATCGCAGAGTGCTGAGAGTCTCAGGAAGACACTGGGCTGATGGGGACACACAGGCAACCTAGAGAGGACCTCCCTTGAGTTCTTATCTGGAAGAGACCTTTCCTCAGGGCCCAGTCCCACTACCAGATCCCCCATCCACCAGATACCATGAGGGTGACCCCACGGCCGCCAAGTGAGTCTGCCAGCAACTTGGTAAGCTTGCTGTCTCGGAAGGGAATGTGGCTCTGCTTCCTCTGTGGGTCCAACAGAAGGGAGATGCAGTGGCCTGGTGGGAAGAGGAAGGTCCAGAGAGATTGCACTGTGTGCCCAGAGTTGTCTGGCTAGACTGCTACAGAGCAAGAAGCTCTCCCAGGCTGACAAAACTCTAGTCCCCTCTCTTAGCTTTTCACATTGGTGTCCAGCAGCTCTCTGAAGGTAAGGATGTTATGTCCACCCAATTTCCAACATTCAGTAGAGATTCAAGAGATCTCCAACAAATAACTGAAAAGGAATGTCACCAGCAGCTCCCACAACATAGGCAACTACTGAGACTAGTCCCCAGGGGACTGGGACCAACCATGCAGTTAGGGACACAGACCCATTCTTTTCCCTTTACTGTGCCCGTCTCCCAAGTGTATAAAGGACATGTGTGATGCTACTGACTTTAGAATGCACAGACTGGTGATAATCAGAGAGGGAAAGTTAGCCTCAGACCCGATGCCAGTACTCCAGCCTTCATCTGTAACTACAAGTCCTCTGGTCTCTGTACTGCAGCAATGGATCCAGAGCAGAGAAGGGACACAGAGGTCAGACCTGTAGGCTTACCCAATGCCAGTAGGCTGCGGTTAATACTATTGGCCTCAAGCATCAGCTGCCCTTGGGATCCTGTTGCTGCCACCTTCTCACTGCCTGCCAGGTCCACGAAGCACAGCTTTCCCCCAACAGGAGCCTCTCCAGAGTCCACAGGAGGTACCTGCTGAGGCTGGTGGACCAGGGCTTGATGGGAACTTGGAGAAGACTGTTTCCATCAAAGTCACAAGGTCTCAAAGCCAAAGGTTTCCCCCATACACCCAGAAGATTCAAGTTGGTTTACATATGTGAAGACAGAGCTTTGCTGGGTAGCCTGTCCCCAGTCCTCCCCCAGGCTGGGCACTCACAGCTGGGCGGCTGACATACAGTGTGAGCAGGGCATGGCTTCTACTGGAGGCCTTGTTCAAGGTATGGGAGGAGCTGCGACGGCGGCTGAGACCTGGGGAAGGGGACGTTAGGAGCTGTGCCAGATAAAAAAGAATGGGCCATCCCAGTGAAGGGCCATCCCCCAGGAGCAAGAATGTCAGGGAGGTATCAGGCATGAAGGACTGGCTTAGGGAGCCAGTGCTGACAGGTGCAAGGAGAAGGGAGAAGGGAGCAGGATATTTGGGAAGACAGAGAAATGAAAGCAGAGATAAGCAGAGAAGTGGGATGCTGGGGCCAGATCCAGTGTCCCAGTGTCCGCAGCATCTGCCAGAGGAAGGTTCTAAGTAAATGCTCAAATGAGTAACTAAGGCTGGAATAGTAGGTGCTTCTAGATAAGCTAGGCTAAGGGGTAGGCCCATTGCCCTTAGTCTCTGAAAGAGTGGAAGGTCTGAAACCAAAAGGCGTGAGTAAGTAATACAGACTGTCTGGAAGGCAAGGTGACAAACAGCATGTGGGTGTCCTTGCCACATCTTTGAATTCCTGCTTGGCTGGCCCTTTTCTACCTCAAGAATCCTTTCTGAAGTTCCAACCCCAGCAGCCCAGATCACCAGGGTGCCTCAGACGGAGATGAGGAATATCCCTTGCTTCCAAAGTTTCCGTGAAGCACCCTACCCATCTGCAGGAGCTCCATCAGGGCCTCCAGACTGCCAAACTCCACCACCCGAAGTTGCTCCACATAGAAGCCTCGAGCCTTGTTCCATCTAACAGGCAGAGGCCGTGGAGTCCCCAGGCTCAGCAAGTCCCGAACCTGGGAGAAGATGGAGGAGAAACAGACTCCATCCACTCATAGCTCTTTCACAATGGTCCCTCCTCCCTCTCTGCTTCTTAGCATCCTTGGTCCTTGGAATATATAACCTTCTTTCCAGGTGGATTGCCATTCGCCTACCTGCTCATTGTAGATCTCCAGATAGGAGGCTCGGAGGGTGACAGGGACACCCAGGTGCTGCACGCGATCTAATAGCCAGATGAAGGTCCTCTGCATGATGCCAGCCAGGCTGGCGGGTACAGGTACCCCTTCCCCCTGGGGAAAAAGACAGCCTGAGCTGCATCAGCAGCTGCAGCATAGTCCACCCTCTCTGCAGTGCGCTAACTGCGCCAGAAACAGTGTCACGCCCCCCCATCTCATTGGAATCTCACAGTCTGTAGTTCATCAGTGCCACCCAACCAACGAATTAACTGAAAGCTGGTAATTGAATTTGCCCAAATTAGAATACAACTCTCCAAACTCTGCAAATTTCTGGGAGCCTTCGGTTCCTCGGATACCAAGACTATGAGCCAATGACGCAGGATTTCTTTGAGCACGCCCCTTCCATCCCGGAGTCCCTCCCACAAACCAGAGCCCAATCCGTTACCCACCTGTGGAGGAGGTCCTGTCAGAGTGTAAGTCTTCCCCGAGCCTGTCTGGCCAAAAGTGAAGATCGTGCAGGAGAAACTGCGGACAGCAAGGGCGTGGCTGGGCCCGGGAGGCGGGGGTCGGGGCGGTACGGAGACCCACGCCCCGCGCAGCCCACACCCACTCACCCGCGCAGTGCTAGCTCGCCCAGGCGCTTCACTCCGCACACCCTGAACACATCCTCCTGTGTGCTCGCCCCGTCCAGTACCGCACCGAAGCGGAACGCCATGTCAGGGCCTCCACCTGGGGGGCTCACCTGGAGTGGGGATGGCATAGGGGCGGGGCACCCAGGATGTGAAAGGCTGTCTGAAGGAGTGTGGGGCACTCTAAAGGAAGGGTCTTTAGAGTAGACGTGGCACCCTGGAGGGGAGGGACCTTCTGGGATGAGCAAAGCACTGTGTAGGAATGAATGGGGGCATTTGGAGAGGCGGACACACTGGAATGAAGGGGTATCTGAGGAGGGGGAATTCTGGAGTGGGAGAGGACACCCTGAAAAGGCGAGACAATTAAAAGGAGGGTGGGGCACTTTGTAGAGGAGGGACAATCTGAGGAGAGAAGGGTCCTAAAGCAATGTTGCTCCACTCCCCACCCCCCTTCGGGGTCTCCTCTACAGGTTCCTTTGCGGAAACTGGGAAGGCTTCTCACCTGTAGAGTCCGGGTCCCTGAGCAGTGCAGAGCACTCTGCTCCCCTCTACGCAGCTCTGTGGTGCTCATGGGACGCACCCTGGCATCCAAGAGAGACCAGATGGCCCATCCGGATAATGCTTTTGGTCCCTTCCTGGACCAGATGCTTCCTAGCCCATGCATACTTACCTGAGCACCACTTGAATGGGGGTTTCTGGTCCTTCTGGCCCCTGCTCCAGGCTCCGTGCTGGGTCTCTGTGGCCACAAAGGAAGTTACCACCCCATGCTTCCTTGCGGTCCTCTGGGCATGCTTCAAGGGCTCTGAACCTCACATGAATTGTGCTTACCCGTCAGGAGATCCACGTTCCTCCATGTCCTGTTCTACACACGATTCCTCTCCTTTTTCAGTATCCCCCACCTCAGTCCCTTCACCACAGCAGGACTGTCCCCACACACATTCAGTATCCTCCTCCCCAACCCCCAACAACCAGTCATCCAGAAAGACTTCAGCCTGCCCAGAGGTAGCAAGTTAAAGATTTACCCACTCCACCCCGTGAGGTAGGGAAAGTCCCATGCCAGGGCATTCTTGCTAGGGGGTTCTGGAGTCTTAAGGATCCCTTGCTTTTGGCCAGTCTCCTCAGGAGGGATCCAAAGAACCACCCAAGCCATCCTTCTTTGTCACAGAGAGACAGGGAGTGGGAAGGGCTCAGTCAAGGCCACAGAACCAGAGAAAGATCTAGGCTCTCTGGCGCACACAACCTCCCTCTCCCAATAGCTCAGCCTTTTCTTAGCACAAAGCCCGGGGAATGGAGGACCACAGAAAACCTGGCTGGGCAGCCTCTGGGCTGAGCTGACATCAGCTTCCCAGCATCTGGTTAAACATTGGTGCACCTGCCTCTGCCAGCCCAAAGCTAATCCAAAGCCAGTGTGGTGTTAAACCCCACTGGTGTGGCTTGCCGGTGCAGCAACAGCAGCAGAGATGCTGTGAGTGTGCTCAGGTTCGGCCATCACTCTTCCTTGCCAGTGGCCAGGATGACCCCAGGCCTGACCAGATGTTTTTAGATCTGCCCATTGCTGCTGAGGAGACAGGTGGTAACCACCAAGGCATGGAGTCTTCCGGGAAGCAGAGAGGCTTGTAACTGAGGGTGCATGGAGTCAGAGGGCAGATGAGCTGCTCCAAGTGAAGCACACACTTCAGGAAGGCAGGGATGAGCTGCAGAGATGGGGCAAGAAACATGCTTTGGGGCTGGTGAGTGGTACGTCCTCTGGCATTCCTCAGAGAACCAGGAAGCCAGTAAGGGTCACAAAAGGAATTTACAGTCAGGTTGCCATTGTTGTTGAGTCAGCAAGAGAATAAGAAAATAAGAGAGCACAGGAAGCATCTTGGGCAACGTCTGCCATAGGGTGCTCTAAGTCTTTGACTTCTACTCTGGGTTGATGGTGGAGGTGAAGAGAAGAGTCAGACTTTGAACAGTCAAGAACAAATAATAGATGGAGTATGTAAGAGGAATAAGCATAACTGTAAAACCTCTCTCTCTCTCTCTCTCTCTCTCTCTCTCTCTCTCTGTGTGTGTGTGTGTGTGTGTGTGTGTGTGAATGCTTGTTCATGTGTGGGCATATGTCATGCACAAGTGTGGCAGTCAGAGGACTTAGGTGTCAGTCTTGCCTTCCACTAAGGGTGTGGCAGACAGATGTAACTCAGTTGGCAGAGTGCTTGCCTAGCATGAATGAAGCCCTAAATGGAGTCCCTAATGCCAAAAAAACTAGGCACATACCTGTAATCCCAACACTCAGGAGAGAGAGGGTGACATCAGAAATTGAAAGTCTCTTAAGTTACCTAGCAAGTTCAAGGCAGTCTGTAATCCGTGAGAACCTGTACAACGGTTAATCTTAGTTGTCAACTTGACAGGATCTGGAATTATTTAAAACATTTAAATTATTTAAAGCTGGGCACTCATTTGAGGAATTCTTTTGATCTGATTGTTTGAGGTGGAAAGACACACTCTAAATATGGGTAGCACCTTCTGGTGGCAGCCTGGAGAAAAGGACATGGGAGAAGGAAAATTTGCTTTTTTGACTGCTTGCCCTCAGTTTGCAGGCAAGTTCATCTACCCTGTTGCTGCCTCTGCTGCAGCATTCTTTTGCTGATATTAGAACCAGTTTCTTCAGACTTCCAGCACAGAGGAGAAATAGACAAGTCCACTATCATAGATGGTGCATTCATCAGGTTCTCTAGAGGAACAGCAGTGATGGGAAGAACATATACATATATATTGAAGAGAAGTTTCCAAGATTGACTTACAAGACACCGTCCATGTACTCGAGCAATCTGTCTTCATGCAAGAAAGACTGAGACCTGAAAGATGCTCCATCCATGAGTCTGGAGGCCTCAGCACTCCCAGTATGGCACTGCAGGCCAGGAGGCATACTGCAGAGTCACTGGTCTTCAGTTCATGTTGGCAGGATGAAGAAGCTGGGTTTGGATGTTAGGGAAGAATGATGGCAGCCTTTGGAACAGCAGCAGCATAGATATACTCATGAACAGGCTAGATGATCTTGCCAGCAAGACTCAAAGGCAAATAGTCAAAAGAAGAAAGCTTTTCCCTTAGGAAAGCTTGTATCTGTGCTGCCACTGGAATGTACTACCCTCATTAAGAGAAGTCTTCCCATCTTAACTGTTGGTGACACCACCTATGGGCTGGGGTCCTGGGATAAATAAGAGGTAGGAAGCAAGCTGAACTCTATCGTCCATCAGTCCCTGCCTCCTGACTGTGGATGCAATGTGACAGTGCATCTCAATTTCCTTTGCCATGACTTTCCCATCATGAACTGTATGCCCTCAAACTGTGAGCCAAAAAAAAAAAAAAACCCTATTTGAAGTTGCTTCTGCAAGATGCTTTCTCACCATGTAACCAATCATGAAAGAGCATCTAAAGCTATTTTTTCTAGTTTTAACCCCATCCTGATTTTTGTTCTGTTTTTGGAGTGGATCTGTAAATTCAACTTTCTGTCTCTTGAAGTAGCAAAAACCATTTTTGCAGTTCAAAGAATTGAACATATGTTATTCCTTCGAGGCTGTGACTCTTTTTAATTCCATTGGCCATCAGTGAATTAGGAACAGGACATGGAAAGTCACCAAATGCTTTTATCACATTGACCAATTTACAAAGAGTGACTTACAAAAAACAAACAAACAAACAACAACAAAACAATGTTCAGGAAAAGAGAGGTTTTTTTAACCTGAAAACTCGCCCTCCACCCTTATCAATACAGCCATGATGGTGTAAGTCTTTAATCCTGGCACTCAGGAGGAGAGGTAGGCAGATATCTGTGAGTTCCAACCCAGCCTGATCTACATAGCAAGTTCCAGACCATTCAGGGATACATAACGAGACCCTGTCTAAAAAATGTTTAAAACTATATCAAATCATATTATTATAGTGTTATTTAGTTTGTATATTATATTGCTATACATAAAACATAGTGTTAAAGACATGTTTAAAGAAATCATCTGAGCCAGAAAGATGGCTTGATGAGCAAAGGGACTTGAGGTAAGACTGAAGATCTGGGTTCCCTTCTTGGGACCCATATGGTGAAAGGAGAGAACAGACTCTCGTAAGCTATCCTCTGATTGCACACACACACACACACACACACACACACACACACACACACACACACACTGACACATATACACCCCCACATGCAATACACCCACAAATAAATAAATGCAAATAAAAAGGAAATCAAACAAAAAGCAATCTTCCCTGTTCCAGCTCAGGAACCTGAGAAGACAAGAAAAGACATAGAAAAGACATAGAAAAAGAAGGATGGAAATGGCAGGGCAAAGAGTAGAGACTAATAAAATGCATAGCTGACACAGCACAAAATGCCAACAAAGACAAAAGTTGTCTTTTTAAGAAATAATAATAATGAGGGGGCTGGATGGGTTCCTGAGAAGTTATAAGCAAGTCCCTGTTCTCACAGAGGACCAAAGTTCAGTTGCCAACACTGATATCGAGCAGCTCACACTGCCCATAACTCTAGCTCTGGGGTATTGAACATCCTCTTCGGGCCTCTAAGGGCACCCACACAATAGAAAATGATGAAAAAGCACATTTTTAGAATTAACTAGATGGACTCCATCTAGATGAGCCCAATGTTGTTAAGAGCACTGAAAGTGCTGCAATGAGGAACCAGGTGAATGCCTGTCTTCTCCCCACCAGAGTCAGGGAGTGAAAATAATGAGGCTGGAGTCAGTTTCTCCTCTGCTTTATATGCCATCTAGATGAAAAAGCAGAAGCTGGCTTTTGGGTTAGACCATTAACTTGTATAAATACCAAGCTAATTAATACAAAGAAAGGATAGAGAAAATAAAAATTTCCAGAATCAGGAACAAATAGGGAACTTTGCTATGGATATTATAGACATTAAAGAATAAGATGCTTCTATCAGTAACTTTATACTAATAAATCTGAACTTGGCCCATTCATAAATTTGTGGACAAATCTGTTAAGACACTCACTTAGTAAAATAGGGGAAATGAGTAGATATCTGTGTAATTATATAACTGTTGAACACGGTGGATTTGCAATTGAAAACCTTCCTACAAAGGAAACTCTTGGCCCAGAGGCCCTTGCTGGGTAGTCTTTCAAACACAAAAGAAGTGGTAATGTCAGTCTTGCACAAAATCAGCACTGGAACCAGAGGGAGCACTTCCAAGTTTGCTTTTTGTCGTTGTTGTTTTGTTTTATTTTGTTTTTAATGAATTAGTCCCTGCTATCCAATCTTTACAATGACATCAAACAAAAGGAAAATGACAGGCATGAACTCTAATGACTACAAATAATAAAATCACAAGGAATTGTCATCCAGTCAAACACAGAGAGATATAAAATGTGTAACACTTGAAAATTGGCCTGTATTGTTCAACACAGTGCAAGAAAAATATAAAATATCATCACAATAAATACTGAAAACAACTATTCGTGATTAAAAATGAAAGCTCTGAGCAATAAGGAAGCATACAATGTATACTCCTTAATTGAAAAAAGGGTTATCTATAAAAAAATCTATGTTTAACATCCTATTTAATGATTAAAATTACTCTTTCTTCCATGACCATGGTACAAATTGGTAAAGTTGTCTCTTTGTGTCCTTGGGAAACTAGTTTCAGGACACTCTCTCATACCAAAACCCAAATATGCTCAAATTCCTTTCATAAAATGCATAGTTGGGGCTGGGGAGCTGGCTCAGCAGGTAAGAGTGTTGACTACACAAAGCATGAGGGCATGAGTTCAAATTCCCAGCACACAGGTGAAGAAAATCTGAGTATGGCTATGTTCAACTGTAACCCCAGTGCTAGGGGATCCAGATGGATGATTGCTGGCAGCCAGCCTAGCTCCTGATTCAGTGAGAGACCCTGTCTCAAAGGAATAAAGTGGAGAGCAGGGCTTCCTGTAGTCTCCACTCACTTATAGGCATACATGAACTCAAATGTGTACACACATGTGATACGACAAACTCACTCCTGTGTATGTGTATGTATGAGAACACACATACACATACATGCACACATAAACAAAACTAAAAAATAGAATGCATAGTATTTGAATGTAATCTAGGAACATCTGACATGCAGTGTAGATGATCTCTAGGTTTCTTACTCTGCGTGTTACAAAGCAAGTACTTTGTATGTAGTCACTACAATGTATTATTTAAGGAATAATAGGGGGAAAGTTGTACATGTTCTATACAGAGGGGCCCCTTGTAGGCTTAACTACATTCAGATGAGTTTTTTGAATCTGTGGATGCAGAGCCTGCAGCTACAAAAGTCCAAAGGTATAATAATACCAGAAAGAAAAAAAATGAATGTTGCAACTGGAAAGGAAGAAGTAAAGTTAGTAAAACTGTTGTTTTCCACAGATATGTGTGTGTATACAGGAAACTCAGAGGGCATGCCTAACCGGCTGCTGGAGTTGGTGACCTTCTCAATGTTTCCAAACACTATGTCGATATGTATATGTTATATATAGTGAATCTGATCCCTGATGGTTCACATGTTGGTACTTCTGTCTCCAGTGTGGTGATGAGACAGTAGTCAGACTCTCAATAGATGGAGCTTGGTGGAAGGAAGTTAGGTTATTGGGTCACAGTCCTTGAAGAGATTGGTGTAGTTATTGTGCTTCTGTTAGAGAGGGAGGTGTTACAAAACAGTGAACCCCACTTCCTCCATGATCTGACTTCCTGTTCTGTCATGTGATCTCTCCCTCCCCCTGCTCACTTCTATCACGATTCCACCCACCATTATGTGATGATGATCTGATTGGGTGGGAGGGGCGCTCACCTGAAGTGAGCCAATATCTATGACAGTCCTTTGAACCTCCAGAGCTGTGACCTAAGTAAACATGATTTTAATAAATTTTATATATTGTTTAATTACCTGTTTGTGTGTATGTGTTGTGTATACAGTGTATGTATATGCTATATTAACATGAGTATGCAGGTAAGTACATCTTTGTGTGCACAAGCAGAAACCAGAGCAGGATGTCAGGTACCCTCCATCACTGTCTGAATTACTGCCTTGAGAGAGGTCTCTTACTGAACTGGAAGCTTATTGTTTTGACTAGGTTGATTGGCCAATCAGCTCTCAGGATCTTCCTCTCTCCTCCCAATTCTGGGGCTACAGACAAGTGCAGCCATACATGGTTTCCACATGCAAGCTGATTGGTTGAATTAAGATCCTCATACTGCAGAGAAAATGCTCTCATCCACTGAGCCCTCTCTCTGCCTCCATCGTCTCCCCATATAAATCCAGTCCCAGGCATTTCATTACAGTAATGGAAAGCTGATGAATACATATATTATGTGTTAAGTGATTATAAAATCCATAATCAGAAGTCAAATGTCAATATTTAGAAAAGTACCAAAAAACAACCTCTTAGAGCCAGATGAGGACATGCACACATATAATCTTGGGACTTCTGTGGCTGAGGCAGGAGAGGTGAGAGTTTGAGGTACACCTGGGTTACATGATAAGATCTATTTCTTAAAGACAAAATTGGTGAAAGATATGCAAAAGTGACCCATTTGTTATGGTAAGAGACCATTTAGAGGTAGTTAAGAAGATGTGGACAAGGACTGGGGAGATGGCTCAGAGAATAAGAGTACTGACTGCTCTTCCAGAATTCCTGAGTTCAATTCCCAGCAACCACGTGGTGGCTCACAACCACCTGTAATGAGATCTGGTGCCTTCTTTGGGCCTGCAGGCATAACTGCAGACAGAACACTGTATACATAATAAATATTTTAAAGACAGATGTGGATGGAGGAGGGCCTAGGCCCCACCCAGGATGATGTGGCGGACTTTGGGGAACCATCGTCAAGGGACCTACCCTGTCTGGGGAGTGGAGGGTGGATAGGGTGGGGGGCAGGTGGGGAGTGTGGGGGAGGGTTGGGGAGGGGAGGGAGAGGGAGAAGTGATTGACATGTGAAGCAAGCTTGTTCCTGATTTGAACTAATAAAAAAATAAGAAAAAAATGATTTAGAAAAAGAAATAAACAAAAAACAAAAACAAAAAACCAGATGTGGACAAGGACTGGTGCTCACATTTCCTACCAGCTGGCATAATGAAGACTCAAGTCATTGTGGTCAATGCTCCAGCAGGAACTTAAGAAGAAAACTGCCAAGCTGATGCTGAGGTCACATGAAAATGCAAAGGACAGCAGTCTCCAACATAGTATAAAGAAGAACAAAGCTGGAGAACATATACCACCAAATACCATAACAATGTAAGGCACTCCTGAAGGCACAGGCTTCTAATCCCAGTGGCTGGAGAGGCCGAGGTCAGAAGTTAGTCTGGGTTATTTAGTGAGACCCTGTCTCAAAATGCAAAGAGGATTGTGGGTATAGCTCAGTGGTGGCATGCTTGCTTGGCAATTGAAAGGCTCTAAGTTCAACCTCAGTACCACAGCATCCAAATCATGACAGAGGAACTGATTAATGTGGCAGAAAACTTTTTTCTTGGTTTTTCGAGACAGGGTTTCTCTGTGGCTTTGGAGGCTTTCCTGGAACTAGCTCTTGTAGACCAGGCTGGTCTCAAACTCAGAGATCCGCCTGCCTCTGCCTCCCGAGTGCTAGGATCAAAGGCATGTGCCACCACTGCCCCGCCAAGAGAAACTTTCATTTCAGCATATTGGCTATCCACATGGTGGGTGATCCATGGTACTATCACTCAGACTACCCATAACAGTAACGTGAAATGCATTAGAGTCAAGTTTACGGGAGAAACTAGATAATGTCTTCACAGATAATGTCTTCATAATATTGGGAGTGGGCAAAGATTCAAAACAGTTCAGAGAGAGAGAGCCCACCAAGCACAAAAATAGTGGTGCATTGGGCACATTGAAATTATTTTTTCTGTTTATTAAAAGACTTCATTTAAGAGAGTAAAAAGCAATCCAGAGATTGGGACATATATGTGTGTGTGTGTGTGTGTGTGTGTGTGTGTCTGTATGTATGTCTCCAAGAAATAATCTAAGAGCACAATTTAGAACTGGCAAGAAATGCCAGGCGTGGTGACACGTGGCTTTGATCCTAACACTCAGGAGATAGAAGTAGGAGGATCTCTGTGAGTTCATGGCCAGCTTGGTCTAAATAGCAAGTTCCAGACCAGCCAAGGATACATACTTAGACCTTGTCTTAAAAGCGGGGGAGGGGGAAGAAAAGTGGATAGAGTGGCAATAAAATTGTGACTAACATTTCATAAGAAATGATACCCAAACCACGAGAGGAAGGGGAGTAAAACTGTAGTAAGATGCCATGGCACATGCCTCAGAATGAACATAGACCTGCATGTAATGATATGTGGCATGTTCATATGTTACAGGTAAGGGTGTAAACATCACTGTGTTTAGTGTTTCTGCTTGGTGATATGTACTAATGCTAAACATATCCATATCCCATTGTTCAGCTGCCCCACTTGGTCTGTGCCTACAAAAAAAAATGATGCACACATCTACCAAAAAGCATTGCTAAGAATATTCTAGTAGCTTTAGGGTTACATTAACCATAATTTCCATTACCCATGTTTCTCCTTCATTTTTGTGCCTTCATCAGCACTGTCTCCATAATCCATCACCTCTAACACTTCCATCACAGTGGTCACATGGCCATTTAGCCACTGCACACCATCACCATTTCTGTCACACCATCACCATCACTATGTCCTCACCAACACCCTCCTTTGCAGCCCATGCTTATTTATTTTAGCAAATTGAAGATACAAGCCCCTCCCTGGCCTGGTGGCCCATGACTGTGCTGCTAGCTGCCCATCCACAACTAGGGCTGATTCTTTGCCCCTCCCTCCCCAGCCAGCCTCTATTCCTTTGATGGAGTGAGGGCCAGGGAAGCTGGAAGCTCAGAAGACACTGATGGAGTGGTGGTTTGTCCTCACAGGGCACAGCTCCAGGCCTCACTAGAGGGCGGCAGAGCACCGTGCCAGCATGGCCTTGGGGCTGACCACAAAGGCGCTTTGTCAGGTGAGCCCTGCATCTTCTGGGTACCTTTACCTCAGCTTATGCACTGAGAAGGCTGACAGCCTGGGGCTGGGGGAAGTGGAGTAATGGACACTCAAGGTGGCTCTTTGAGGACGTGACAGGACAAATTCAAGCAGTCTGGGGCCTCTCCCACCACATTCCTGCCCTCCCCAGCTCTATCTAGCGCTGCTCCCCTGAAAAAAACCCTACCCCGATTCCCTTGAGTATCTGAGTAAAATCTAAGCTGTCTAGCCTGAGACCCAATATCATTTGGCTATGTCACCTGCTGGCTGTTCCTGTCCTCTGCTCCCACCCGATGTCTCTGACTCCAAAGCTTATCTCCATGTTGCCACCTTGGCCAGAACTCTACTTCCCACCTGGCTGGTGATGGCCATGCCTTGAAAATCTTCCTGTGGAGAGCCTCCTGCCACCCATCGGGCTACATTAGAGGCCTTCCCTGGAGCCCCAGTCTTCTGCTCCGTTCTCTATGTCAGTCCCAGTGACTTGGGGGAGGGGGACACTGATGGTGGACAGGAACATGGCCTCTGAGCCAACATGGGGCCAGAATCAGGGACAGTGTGTAGAGGAAAGGAAGGAGGCAGGAAGGAGGCAAGGGAGTTGATCAGGAGATCTGGAGGTCCTCCCTCCCTCCCCATCCCTTCTCCCCTCCCTGTTCCACACACACACACACACACACACACACACACACACACACACACACACACACACACACACTTCCAGTTCTCAACTTCATGGTTTAAGGATTCATTTTTTGCGACTTATTTATTCTGGAGATCATCAACTCCTGCCATAGAATGCTCTCAAATGTTCCTAGAGATGGGTGACATTCTTGCTGGGATCAGCTGATCTCTCAACCCCATCATCTGCAAATTTAGAGTTCCCAGAGGGAGGAAGTTGGGCTCTGCTTGATCCAGGTATACCTGCATGTCAGTGCCCTTGGTGAGTCCCAGCACTCCTCTCTGGTGGACACAGGCAGGCTTGTTCCCTTTTGTCAGGAACAGGAGTGGTGCAGTGTAGGGCTCCCTCTGCTGCCCAGAGAGCTTCTCCTTCATCACTTTGCTCACTTTTCAGTGCTCACTCTGATCATGAAAAGCTAGAATCACACAGGGCCTGCTGGAAGATGTCCCCACTTGCTGTGACTGCTCATAAAAAGATGTAGGCTGTAAGACTTACTTCACAAAGTCCTCCGGAGCAGGAAAATGGCCGTGGCTATGTTTTTCATGCAGAAAGCTGAAGGAGGTGCTGGCTGGGGCTGTGTGGAA
Organism: Cricetulus griseus; assembly: GCF_003668045.3. Classification (NCBI taxonomy): domain Eukaryota; kingdom Metazoa; phylum Chordata; class Mammalia; order Rodentia; family Cricetidae; genus Cricetulus; species Cricetulus griseus. The sequence continues at coordinate 82,695,196 of NC_048595.1, read as the reverse complement.
AACACCAAAGGCTTAGAGAGTCATGGTTGGCACCCTGGCCATTCTCCTCCCTGGGGGATCTTAGCAGCTGTGTCAGACTCCCATCAGACAAGGATCTGTGTGGGGGCAGGGATCACTCCCACTGTCCCAAACAAGCCTGACTGCCCCAGCTGCTTGATGGAGGAATGAAAGCCTGGCAAGAGAAATGGTGGCACCCTGAAGCCAGACTTTGACTTATTGGTAGTGATGAGCCTCTCTGGGTGGTGGTGGGAATCAAGGACTTGCCAAGAAGAATGTCCCTGACATTAATTTTCCTCTCAAAGTGATGACATTTCTGGGCAAGGATGCTGAACCCCAAGGATGTTGGACCCTTGCTCAAGGATGCTTCTGTGTCTGTTTTGGAGAGTTGAGAATTCACAGCTATTGACGATGGGTGTTTTTTTTTTTTTTTCTTTCCCTTGAATTAACTGAAACAGCCGCTAAAAAGGGATTAGAACTCGTGTTCTGCCCCTTCTCTCTGAGGCCGTCCCCCACAGGTTGTTTGCAAGGCTGTAGGTGGATTCCTGAAGTCTACCTTATAGACACACCTTGGATTCCTGCTGAGGTCAGATGAGAACTTGCAGGAGTAGGCTCTCTCTTTACACCATGTGGGCTCAGGGATCAAATTCTGCTCTTCTGGTTTGGCAGCAAGTGCCTCTACCCCCTGAACCATCACACTGGCTCCCTTTCTCATGGACCCCGGGTTGGCATCAAACTCACTATGTATTGAAAGATGACCCTGGACTCTCAATCTTCCTTGCTGTATGCCCCAAATGCTGGGATGACAGATCTGTCCCACCATATCTGGTTTTAAGTCATGCTGAGATTGAACCTGTGGCTTCCAGCACGCCAGTGAGCACTCTGCCAACTGAGCTACATTCCAGCCCTGTTTCTGTTTTTCACTCTACCCTTCTTTCTGTTGGGGCTGCTTTTCCTGAGCCATCCCTCTGGGTGGTGGGTTCCCTCTTCTTTCTAGCTTGGGATTTTCTGAGTCTTTTCCTTCACCGGGCAGAACTGTGCACAGGCCCAGCCTAAAGAGCCCCTAAGATCCTGCGAGCTTCTTGTGTGTCCCCGCCTCATCCTTGGGGGGTGGTTATTGTGTTGAATTGAATTTTAACTCTATGCACATGACACATAGGGACACAGTCCCATGATAGTGATCTATGATGTCACTGTGCTCACATAATGGTTGCCAAAGGCAGGCCATCCACTCTTACCCATGTACAGGTGGGTCAAAACTCTGCTTCATGGAACTCAAACCCCTTCCTTGGGTCTGTCAAGACTAGTAGGAGACTGAATGGATGCTTGGGGAGTGTCTGTTAAGATCTCTGAGCAGCTAGAAATGAATACCATGGGAGAACAAGAGCTAGAGGATCCAGAAAGGCTTCCTGGAAGAGGCTGCACTGGGATGGGCCTGAAAACATGAAGAGAAGTTGGGGCAGCAGAGGAAAGGAAGGAAAGCATTTCAGGTGAAGGGACTGGCATGTGCAAAAGACCAGGGGTGGGAGAAGCAAACTGAACCACTGCTCAGAGAGCAGCAGGCACGCATGTGGTCGGTGGGATGGAGCTCCTGAATGTCAGCTTTCTGGGATGTCTAGGGTGCAAACCTGACTAAATCCTGTTTCCCTTCATACTTCTGGATAAGCCTGAGTGGGGAAGTCCAGCTTCTGCTTTTCCAGGGGGTCCAGCTCCCTTACACAAGGGGCCTTAGGACTGTTTAGGGACAAACACACTCTGTGCTGGGCCTCTCAGGGTGCCTTCTTCTCCCAGCACCTTATCAAATATAAATTCCTCCCCTTGCTGTGCTGAGTCTGCATGAGACATGCCTTCTGCAAACGGCTTCCTTTTCAAGGCACTGAGTACTTCCTGTCCTGAGGCACATGCTGCTCTGTCTTCCAGGAGTAATGACTTCCTTCCAGCTCCTCACAAGAGCAGCCTCTTTATCTTCAGGTTTGTCACCTTTCGGTGACACTTGAAACTCTCTCACATTCTACACTCACATCTTGTCTCCATCACTTTTCTCAACTTCTGTCCTACAGAGCAATTCACTTTTGCCTGATGTTTGTCTCTACCCTAACAGGACAGGGCCAAAGTCTTAGTTATAGAGACCATCCTATCCCCAAGATCCAAGAGAGGGTCTAACACAAATAAACATTCTGGAATGATTGTGTAGAGAGGAGGAAAGGTATGTCTTAGGTCCTGGCTATCAGGAGGTGCATTGCAGCATCAGCACCCTAGAGGTTGCCTGGTACTTGTGAGCGTGCTCAGTAGTAATGATGCTGCATTCCCCATGGCACATCCTTTACATGAGAGCGGGAAGCAAGAGATTGCTCCAGTTCTACTTGAAGGTCCTCCAGCTCCACATGTCCCCCAAAGTCAGGGAGTGCCATAGGTTCGCCCAGACCACTACAGTGTTGAAGGTCCCTCCTTTAGGGCTGTACAACATGCAGGAAGACAGAACTTGCCATCCTTCACAATTTTCTCAAATGCTCATGGGACGAGGTTTTGATGTGCACACAAGGGTTGTGTCTTGGACAACATCCTTTTTAGTGTGTTCATTATTTCCTGAGGTCCAACCATGAACCAGGTCTGTGGTCATTGTGCAGACAGCAAAACAAATCTAGAGGCTGTCATGTTGATGGCATTTAAGATCTGTTCGGGGCTTTGGGACACAGAACAGCCTGCCTGGAGTGTTGGAAGGGGTGAAGGACAGGGTGAGGCACATGGTGTAGATCAAATGCTCCTTGCAGTTTTTGTAAGTGTGAATCGTCGCGTGGGATCATTTGTGTAGGGGGGTGGGGAGGGCAAGGCTTGCACATGTGGAGTCTGTAGTCGCCACTGGGTGGCTTCCTAGATTGTTCTCCATCTTGCTTGTCTGTTTAACACAGAGTTTCTCACTGAACCCAGGGATTACCTGGCCAGTTGGACTGGCTGGCCATAAAAGAATCAGAATCTTCCTCTCCTAGGGCTTTGAGTATATGCCACAAGGCCCAGATTTTGTTGTTGCTGTTTCTTGTGGGTTCTGGAAATTAAACTCAAGTCCTGGTGTTTGAAGGAAGACTGTATTGACTGAGTGACTGCCTAAGCCTTAGGTTATCATTGTTGTTTGAGTCAGGGTCTATCTACACAGCTTGGGCTAGTCTGGAAGTTGTTATACCACCAGTCTAGCCTTGAAATCTTGGTCCTCCTTCCTCAGCCTGCTGGATCTGAGAGGCTAAGTAGCTTCTTCAACATCTAAGTGGTAAAAAGACTCCAGGCTTGTACCACTGTGTCCCAGCACCCAAGAATCTTAGTAAGATGCAAACACAAGCAGATCCTCTAGGTAGGGGATCTGCTTGTTTTCCAAATCCTCCACAGTTGGAAGGAGCTAGATGAACAGGGACTTGTCCAGGGTCACCAGGACAGACGACAGGGCCAGGAAGGGCTGAACTGCTTCCCCCACTGTGGGGCCTGGCACTGGGGCTGGCTGGGTTCAGTGGGCCTTTGTGAGGCCACATACCTGGGCTGGGAGGCCGCCACCCAGCTATGAATAGCGGCCTCTTTCCTTCCTGCAGCACATGCCCTCCCCTGCACACGCACTCACACGCACTCACGCCTGCTCAGCTTGCTCGGGAAAGTCAACAGGAGTATTTGAAAAGTCTTTCTGTGTAGAGAATCTGTTTGGATAGGGGGAGGACTGGAGAGCCAGCCAATAGGTAGAAATATTAATGAACCTAGTTATAAAGGGCCCATTCACGGCTCGCCGGGTAAATAGGGCTCTTGTCGGGAGGCCACGTTATCTGCCAAGTTCAAGAATGTGGTTTGAAAAAATAGAATTTAAAGGGCTGAGGTGGAGCCTTAAATGGCTGGTGTGCTGGAGCCATAGCCAAATGAGGGAGGAGCTGGGCTGGCCTGGGCCCTGGGCAGGGGTTGGGGTGTGGGCTGCGGCAGGAGGGGCTGGGGACAGAGTGGGGAAGAGTGGATGAAATTCAGAGACACCAAGCTGCCCAGTAAGTGCCTGTGATGTCCCTTCCTCCCCCAGGTGCCTGGCCAAGGACTGATAGTTTCTCTGCTCAGCCCCACCCAGTGCAGGTAACTCCCCAGCTTGGGACTTTGGTCAGAGGTGCTGATGGGGGTCTAGGGCTGTAGGAAGGGAACTTAAGCTTTAAGGGAACTTTAACTTAACTTTCCCTTCAGCCACATGCTGATCGCACAAGCCAGCCTTCTACCAACACCAAGTTGCCCTAAGTGCCTAAACTGTGTGAGAAAAAGCAGAAAGGCCAGACTTGGTCAATTTGCTCACTTCACATGGGCCAAACCTCAGCCTTGTGGAGAATCAGTAGCTTGAGGATCCTCAGCAAGCCTGTAGCAGAATTACCATTGGCTTCCAGCAGTTTCTTACTGCAAGCAGGCACACAAGAATGAGACAATGTCTGCCACAGTCAGGATACCTTGTCACATGCACAGAGGGGGTGCTTTGTCACATATGCAACGATGTCTTATTTTTAGCCCTGGACTTAAAGTGAGCTGTGAACTGGGATGTTCTGTAACACTGCCTCTGAGCAGCTGTGTGGCCCAGGAAAGTGACTTGTCCTTCTGAGCCTCAGCTTCTTCATGAAGACCAAGTTCTTCTGTTGGAAAGACTCAGTGGGAGGATGCTAGTGACAGCGAGCTGTGCCAGACACTCAGTGGGTGGCCCAGCGATTGTGGCTGGACCACTTCTTTTTCTGTCCCAGTCTGTACTGAGGAGGAAATGCTGAGAAGATGGTTCCTTAGCTCTGGGTTTTAGGAATAGTTTCTATCTGGATCCTAGAAGGGTGACCAAGGCCATGCTTGTATGAAGGTGGCAAATTTGAAGCTAGACGTTCTGCCATGGAGTGTGTTGAACAGTGCAGCCATGTGTGAACGAGTCTCAGTGAAGATCTTTGAACCCGCCTACAGGGAGCATGGACACGCGGCAAAACCTCCTCTCCTGCACCAAATGCCTGCTCAGAACAAGGGTTAACCTGGGGCTGAGGGAACGTTTACATTGGCTTTTCTTGGCAAATAAGGGAAAAGGGAAATAATCAACACAACAGCCAAATGGAAACCTTATGTAAATGCTCTGCCAGGAGCTGGCTAAGCAGCTTTGAACATGGGGACATGTGGGGACTTGGGTGGCAGGACATCAGAAGCATTAAGTGTTATAGGAACAGGTCAGAAACAACATTTGGACCTGACAGACGTGGGTTCAAGATTGGGTTCTGCTGTTCATTGGCAATGCTGTCTTTTGCAAATGGTGGGCCTGTCTGGGCTCTTATTTATTCTCTTCAGAAAAGAGAAGGTAACTGTATGTGAAGGTCCCTGGCATATGATGGATACTCATTAAACATCAATTTCCTTTCCTTTCTGGGCCTCCTGGCAGGTCCAGGGGAAGTGTCTGACAGGTCTCACCAGCCAGAGCTGGGAGCTCTGCACAACTGCACAAGCCACACGACTGCAGCTCAGGAGCTTGGTGCTGGGTAGAGTTTATGGTGCTTGACAGTTGGAAAAGCGTGTGCCAGTTTCCCAAGGTGAGGTGGGAAAGCAATACCCAGCACCCTATTTTGCAGTGAAACTGGGAAAAGGTGAGAATCTAGAGCTCTTGGGTAGGGCCCAGTTCTGTTTTCATTCCTCCAGCAAAGACACTTGAAAACATGTGCACCAAGCACAGTGCTGAACATGGGGGATTTGACAGTGATTAAAGCCAGGAGGGTGAATGAGAAGATGGATAATAGGTGTGTGGGTGGACAGAGGGATGGTGATGAATGGATGGTTGGGTGAGTACATAGATCAGCGGACAAATAGACAGATGAATGGTGAGCCAAATATATGGGTGGGTAAATGGACAGAGGGATGAGTAAACAGAGAGATGATGAATGAATGGATGGGTAAGTGGGTGCATAGTGGGTAAGCAGATCAGTGGATGGGTAGGTGAATGGATAAATGGACAAACAAGTGAATGGATGGAGAGAGATGGATAAGTGGATGGGTGGATGCATATATAAATGGATGGATGGAAGGGTAGATAGATGATGAATAAATGGATGAGTGGATGGACCGTATATAGGTAGGCTGTCAGATAAATGATAAATGGATGGATAAATTAATGAATGGATGAATGGTGAATAGATGGCATATTGGTAAATGAACAGATGGATGATGAATGAGTAGATAGATAAGTATATTGGGGGATAAGTATATGAATAAATGAATGGATGAACTGTTGGTTGGGTGGATGGATGGATAGATGGATGGTCAGAGGCATAGACAGATGATGAGTGGAAGGATGATGTGGTGGATACATGTGAGTTAGAAGACAGACAAAAGAAGAGTCGATGGTTAGATGGTGAATGGATGCTAAGTGGGTGGGTAGATAAGTAAGGGAAGGAAGATTGACAAGTTTATATTAGAACCTTGTATACGTTTTTCATCCCCGGCCCCCAATTCCTGTCCCAGGAAGTGTTAACATTTGTCTCATGAATAGCTCTTCAGTGGTATAGATTCAAGACCCAGGCTGCCTGAGGTCTGAGACCCAGCTCTCCAACTTCTAGCTGTGTGACTAGGGTGGGAGAAGTGACTTCTCACCAGAACCACTTATCTGTAAAATGACATCTACAATACAGGCTGATGTGAGGACTTAATCGCTGTTTTATGATTTTTTTGTTTGGCTTTGAAGTTTGCTTCCATCTCCTGAAGAAGATGACAGTTCTTCCCTTTCCCCCACAAAGTCTTGGGTACCAACTAATGCAAATATCTGCCTATGGTTTCAGAAAAGGGAAGATCTCAAACTCTAGGTAGGGTCACAAGTCTCCAAGGTACACAAGGTAGGATGATGGAGGAGCTGAGCTTGGGCTGGGAAGTAGTCGCATTTCCCTCCTGGACTGTCCTTTTGGTGGGATCCGTCTGAACCTGGGTCTCCCCAGGTCTCTGAATGGGGGGGTCTCCCAGCCACTCACTAGTGATGGGGAAACATGAAGCTAGCTACTCTAGCTTCCTGACCTCAATCCCTCCTTCTTTACACAGTTTTCTGGATTGGAAAAACTGAGCCTGTACTAGCCTTGGAGACTGCCCACTCTTCCCACCCAAGTGCTGTGTCAGCTCCTTGTAGAGGATGGCACCAGATGGAGTGCTCGTTAACGCCCTCTGTCAAGCCCAAGTGGGGTCCCCCAGGGTCACCTCCTGAGAGCACACAGGCTGAGCTTTCTCTCCCAAGGCTGGGCTACCCACAGCCCCAGCCCTCCCCCTGGGAATTCCAGGAGCCAGAAGTTGACATGAGTTCCCACCTGGCATGAGCCCGTGGGTCATGGGCTCTGCTGGTCGCCAAGAGCCACAGAACCAGCTTCTGCCCGCCCCTCTATAAGTGACTCACTGGGGCTTGAAGTGGGCCACCCTAGGGGTGTCTCCTTTTTGGAACAAGACACTCACCCTCAAACAGAACAGGCAAAGATGGCTTGCCAAGCCCTTGCTTAGCCAAGCTGTGACTGGCGGGTACCAGCACATCTCCTCCCACTGAAGCACTGTAGGCACCGGGCTGGCATCTCCCTCTAGAGCATAAGATGGATAGAGTGAGGAGTTGATGAGGCCACAGTCACATATGGACCAATGGCAGAGCTGGAACCTGGAGATCCGAAAAACAGAATGGGTCCCTTCCCCATAGTTGCTGTGGGAGAATACCTGTGGCAGAGACCCTCCCTGGCTGGCCTCTGTTTGTCCGGTGGACTTACTAGAGGGAAGATTGTCAGTCTTCTGGGCTCCTAGGCAGCCAGTTGGGGCCCCCAGTGTAGGAGAAAAGGACAAAAGACTGCATTATGGGAAAAGGGCCTGTGCTGGTGACAGGGCTAATAATTGGTTCTGAGGCTCACTAATCAAGTGTAGCATTTTATGTCTCCACAGCAAGGGTGTCAATCACAGGGATGTTCAGAGTATGGAGACTGTGTGTGGTGGGGATGGGGAGGTGGGATGTGGGCAGAGGAATAAACAAAAAGGTTCAGAGAAAGGCAGAGTGGTGCTGAGAGTGGCAGGTAGAGCCTGAGAGAGGGGATGGTGGCAAGGCAGAAGGGGGCAGGAGAATGAGGCTGGGGGCTCCCTTGGGGACCTGCCTCCCGTCTCACCATCCCAGCCCTCCTACCTCCTCCCCTCTCTCCTCCTCTCCTTTCCTTCCTCTGAACATCTGATCCTCCCTGGTACCCAGGGGAGCAGAGCTGGTACTGAGCCTATTGCTTGAAGGCTCTCTGTCACCCTCACATGGAAGGATCTGGCCTGGATCCTATCCAAGTCCTCTGTGAAGACTCTAGGAGCTCTTGTCCCTTGTCACCCAAGAAGTGATCTTGAGTCAGACTAGTTGAGTAGTTTCATAGAGGAAACTCTAGAATTAGGGATCTCCAGGATCAGAAAATCTAGCACCTGATATGCTGTGTGACCCTACTCAGGCTCTTAACGTCTCTGAGACTCTGGGCAAGCAGAAGGCAGGGTCGATGTTGTCTGGGAAAGCCATGGAGAGAGCTAGTGTTACCCTCCGCAGACCAGCCTGCTCCCCCTCCTCATCCCCATCTTAGCACTAGAGGCTGATCTGATTTCACTGTATCTGTGAACACTGCTCTGGAAGGCAGTAGAAGAAAGCCCTCCGGTGAAAGCTCCTGCTGTTTAGCTCTCAAGCACAAGGCCCAGGTCCTATCTCACCTTGCAACCCCACCTCTGCCTTGGCCTTTGCCTCTACTTCTGGAAGATGGGGTTTAAGTTACTTTTCTCCCCAAAGTGTTTGGTTAACCATTTCTGCCTGCTGGGACAGCCTGCTCCCTGCAAACTAGTGTCTTACTGCAAAACCTGGCTGGGCATAGAGACACAGCTGGAACAGTAGGGATAAATTATAATGACTAGGGAATAGGACTGTAGCTCAGTTGATAGAGTGCTTCTCCAGCATGCAGGAGGCGCACACACACACATACACACACACACACACACACACACACACACACACACACACACACACTGAACACAATGATCACCAGGGCTGAAAACCACTTCTCTCCTCCCTCCCTCCCTCCCTCCTCCCTCTCCTCCCCCTCCCTCCCTCTCTCTCTCTCTCTCTCTCTCTCTCTCTCTCTTTCTCTCTCGGCTCATCTGTTCCTCTGTCAGTGGGTTTTCAAAGCTGTAGAAGAGACTGACAAATGGAAATTATTTTAAGTTATGCATTCTCTTAGTACACATGGGCTTTCTCTTGCAATTACTCTAAACAGCGCTGCATGACTGCTTGTTGCATTACATCTGCATTGTAGCCTAGAGATGTTGGAAGCTTTGGGGAGTGTGTCCTGGTCTCCTGCAAATACACTGTTCTGTGAAAGGGGCTTGATCATCTGTGGTCTGGGAAAAGAGTCCCTAAAGGATTTTGTAGACATGGGTACCAAGGACCCTGGAGCTAGTCCCCTGTGGATGGTCCTTTTTAGCCCTGTACCTCACTTTATGCAAACAAGACGGTGGGTGCTCTGATTTAGGGAAACTGAGGCTTAGGGTTAGTCAATAGTTGTGTCAGGATTCAACTCCAGGCAGCCTGACAGAGTGAGACTGTTGTTGACACTAATTTTTCTTGGCTTTATCTATGAACCCAGCTTCATGCTGGGCTCTGGGAAAAGGGAATCAGCCTCACTGCTCTGCCTACTCAGTAGGTGGAGGGATCAGTCACTCCATGGATGGAGAAACCTCCCTCAGTGGTTCATGTAGGTGAACCTCAGATTGGGGGGTGGAAGGGTGCCGCATTGCCTGGCTTTGCACTTGACAAATGGTGCACACTCTACTGACTGTGTGACTTTTGGCAGGCTACCCATCCTCTCTGTGCCTCCATTTTCTCATCTGTGAAATGAGATAGTGAGCTATGGTCTTTGAGCTATGCTTGGTCCATGCCAAGGCTTAAACATGTCACCACCATTCATGACAGCCCTTTTTTGAGACCTTTTAAATTATCCTGGCAAGTCTGTATGGTGGGTGTGATTACCCTTGTTTTATAAATAAGGTAACTGGGGCTCAGAAAGGCAACATGATCTATAGTGAATGAGTGAGAGTCGGCCAGCATTTTAACCCGACCCTGGAAACATCTTAATATCTTAGCTGTGCATCAGGGAGAAGCCCTCTTTTTCCTTTTGTTACTCCCTGGTTATTTACTGAGTATCTTAGACCCCAGATCTAAACCTGACTGCCTGGCTTCCCAGGCAGGGAGAGACATGACTTTCCAGTACTGACCTACCCTCGACCCTTACCAACCCAGACCCAGAGAAAGCATCACTCCTGCCTTATCTTCCCTGGCTGGTTGATGCCTCCTCCCACTTTCCCCTGTGGCTGCAGAAAGGAGAAAGCTTTGATTGGGCTCCTAAAGGCAGGTGGCTGGGCAGTTCTTGGTATCCGCTGGAGACAGACTCTGGTTAACACTGGCTTGCTCCATTGCTACTGGTTCTGTTTACCTCCAAGGAGAGTGTGTGCTCTTGGAGCCTTCAGTTAATTAGCAAGACTTCAGCTGGTGGAGTAACAGAAGGCTGTCTGTGGGGAAGGGCTGGAGACAGAGATGTTGCAAGGGTGATGATCCCAGACCCCATGATAGGGCTTGTGTCTGGGGTATAGTAGGCATTGGATACCTGGCAGGAGCCTATGGGTTCAGGGTCCTAGTACTTAGGGTTGCATTGAGAAGTGGACACTAGCCATTAGTCTTCTAGAATAAGAGAGTGCCTTCCCCGATGTTCTTCAGGCCTTTTCATAATTCCCTTCTTGTTATAGTTTTATGTCAACTTGAAACTAACTTAAGTTATCACTTAAGAAAATACCTCCATACCTTGGCACTCTATGGGGCCCCTGGTAGTGGATCAGTATTTTTCCCTGGTGTAAGAAGGGACTTTGAGAGCCCATTCCATGGGAAGGGATGCTCTCTCGGCCTGGACACATGGGGGAGGGCCTAGACCCGGCCCAGGATGATGTGGTAGACTTTGGGGAGCCCCCATGGAGGGCCCTACCCTCCCTGGGGAGTGGAGGGAGAGGGGGTGGGAGGCTGGTGGGGTTGGGGGATGGGAGGGAGAGGGAGAGGGAGAAGGAATTGACATGTGAAGCTACATAAATAAAATAAAATAATTTTTTATAAAAGAAAATACCTCCATAAGATGAGACTGTAGGCAGGCCTATAGGGAATTTTCTTAGTGATTTATAGGGGAGAGTACAGCCCATTGTGGGCAGTGCCAACCCTAGGCTGGTGGTCCTGAGTTCTATAAGAAAGCAGGCTGAAGAAGCCAGGAGGAGCAAGCCAATAAACAGCACCCCATCCCTGGCCTCTGTGGAAGTGTAAGCCAAAAAACCCTTTCCTCCTTGTTGGGCGTTGGTGGCACATGCCTTTAATCCCAGCACTAAAAACCAAAAAAAAAAAAAAAAAAAAAAAAAAAAAAAAAAAAGGCAGAAATTGGTACTGGGAGTGAAACATTTCTGTAACATAAAAAATAAAAGACCCAGAGACTGATATATTGGGGTTCAAGATTCAAGCTGAAGATAGAAAAGCAAAGCAGCTGACCACTAGCTTCTTACCTCTGTCTCAGACTGAATGGGCTGGTCCTGTCTCCACGAAACCTCAGACTGTAAGTAACCATCTCCTCAGTGTGGCTAGAGAATGAATCCCTCTACTGAGACCTTGCTTCTGTCTTATATGCTTCCCCAATGTGGGGATTAAAGGTGTGAGCTACAATTCTCTTTTAGACTGATTCACTCTGGGTAGCCTTGGACTCACAGAGATTTGTCTACCTCTTAATCCGGAGTCTTAGCATTAAAGGTGTGCACCACCACCACCTCCTAGCTTCTGGCTGCTGGGATTAAATGTGTGTATCACCACTGCCTGATCTCTATTGCTTTGCTTTACTGAATCCTCACCTAAGCTTTAATAAATCATAAATAATACATTACTACACATTTCCATGACAGGCCTGGCCATATTGTTTTTGGGAGGACTGTGGGAGGACTTAGGAACTTTGGGAGAGAAAAGCCATTAAGTGTTCAAAGCTTGGTGAGCTGTTCTGCTGAAGCATGGAAGAAAAGAGTTTTGAGAGGCATTTCAGACAGTGGGGGGGCTCAGCTTGTGAAGTTCTACGGGGAAGTTTAGAGTCACTTAAAGACAATCAGGGCCATTTGATATTTGCTGTTTGAATTAAGAGTCTGTGGTTCTCGTCTGGAGTCAGCCATGATTAACAAGAAACCAGTACCACTGAAACAAAACCTTTGTGTTACTGGACAGTTGATGCTGGTGGTCTGGAGATGAAAAATTAGCAATGATTAAAAAGAGACCAGCATCACAGGGGTGAAATCTCCTGGGAAGCGTTTCCTGAGAGTCATCATACAAGCTGTGTTCCAGAAGTGGCAAGGTTGTTCCTGGAGCTGGCAGTCAAACTTGGTAGTGTAAGAGTCACCTAGCTGGTACTGACTTTGAAGGCATTAAGGAGTTGTGGAGAGCAGCTGAGGCTTGGCTCTGTGAGAGGTCAGGGAATGCTATTGGTAAATGTGCAGCCCAGTTGCAGCAGGAGATTCTGGCATTTTGGAGATGCCAGTACCTTGGAATTACCACCAAGAGTAGCAGCAGTGGTGGAGTGGAGCCTGCCTGAGCTTGTAAGATAATCTGTGTGTGCTGTAGAGTGCAGATACAGGAAAGTGACCCAAGCCCCTTGGAGGAGTCTGGAAGATCATGAGTGCGATCTCAGATATTGGATATTGAGTTATTTACACTGTTGGGAGTTTGGTTTTGCTTTGTTCAGACTGTGACTGTGCTCTGGTTCTTTCCTCTTAAAGAAAAAAAACTATTACATTTTTATTTTAAAGGAGCCCACAGTTGGGAAAATTTAAAATTTAAAAGAGATTTTGGATTTTAAAAGAAACTTTGGACTTTTGAAAAGTCTGAATTTTAAAGTGTTTGAATTCGTATAGACTGTAAGACATTTTAAGTTTGTACAATGTTTTATATTGTGATGTTGATATTAAAATGTGATCTTTGGGATGAACAAGTAAGGTTGTGGCTTAATAGTGATATGTTTGTGTGTCAAGTTGATAAAGGGTCAATTGTCCTGCTTCATTTTATGTTAAATTGACAAAGCTAGTCATCTGACAGGAGGTAACCTCAATTGAGAAAATGCCTCTACAATATTCATCGGTATGACATTTTCTTAATTAATGATTAATGGGGGAGGGCCCAGCCTGTGGTGGGTGGTGCCATCCCTGTGCTGGTGGTCTTGGGTTCTATAAGTAAGCAGGCTGAGGAAACCATGATGAGCAAGCCAGTAAGCAGTACCCTTCCATTACCTCTGCATCAGCTCCTGCCTCCAGGTTCCTGCTCTGGTTGAGTTCCTGTCCTAACTTCCTTAGATAATGGACTGTAATGTTGAAGTGTAAGTCAAACAAACCTGTCCCGCGCTATCGCCTCGCCAGCAAGAACCACACAGGACATTCGGATCCTTCTGCAGTAAAGCTTTAATGCATCTTGAGAGGAGAGCATAAGCTTACCAGAGCGGAGACCCCGAGCCAAGAATCCCGTCCCCTAATAAAGGCTGGCAGCCGCCGCCTGGGACGTGTCACCCTATGATTGGCTGCAGCTCATAAGGCCATATGACGCCACGGAATAGGCAGAGATCAAGGAATGGAAAATTACCCAGCGCCTGCGCAATAATCTTGTTTACATTCAGTGCCTGCAGGCGCCATCATTGTAATGGAGAATGCAGGGACGGCTCCCTACACAAACCCTGTCCTCCCCAACTTGATTTTGGTCATGGTGTTCCATCACAGCAATAGTGACCCTGACTTGGACACCTTCCTGAATCTTTTCAGGCTGTATTGGGCAGTAGGCTGAGTTCCCAAAGCCCCTGAGTTCCATTGGTCCTGGTCCCCAGGGATTGGAGTTGCTGGACACTGGTCTGCTTCCTCATCTCCTTTGGGCTTCCAGCTTCTGCTGCCTCTGCTACAATCTCTGCTCTTGCAGCTCCCTGCTTGGTTCCATCACCCCTCCAGGATTTCTGCAATGTTCCCTGCCTCTGAGAACCTTCCCTCAGCACCCTCTCTGAATTAACCTCATGGTAGCATAAGAAAACATGGCAACAAGTTTTCTGGTCTTCCTATCATGCTGCAGATCACAGTTCCTTCCTTTACATCTTTGCAAATGGATGGGCTTGTGACTGATATCTAGTGGATATGACACCATGGGACTTCTGAGGAGGGTTCACTTAAGGCCAGGAAGCCCCCACCCATTTTCACTTCGCCTGATTTTGCTGGAGCACTACCTCTTGGAACCCTGTGACTTCACAGACAACCCAACCACTCTGAGCCTGTTATGCTATAGGGAGGTCCAAGCAACACAGAGGTCACAGAAAGGCACTCTGGCCAGCTGTCCTTCCACAGCCCATTCCTTAGGTACCCACCAAGGCAGCAGATACAATGAATTAGAAGCAAGCAACTACAACCTTCATGACTTCTGACTGCATGTGTTTATTCTCTGTGGACCTGAAGGTTGTCAATCCAAAATTGTCTTCACTGCTGAAATGAAGGATGTGTAGAGAGACTCACTTTTCTCTTGCCGCTGGTCCCAAAGGCCGCCTGCATCCTTACTCTGTGACTCCATCTTCAAAGAGGGCAGCCATGTGTCCAAGTCTTTCCTGGATTCTGTGTGTGCATCTGTCTACAGTCTTTCTGGACTCTTCTGCTTCCTCCCTTCCTTGCAATGACTTATCATTGTTTTCTTCCTATCCACATAACCCAGAATAATCAAGAATAATTTCTCCTCATCAAGTCCCTAAACAAGTCCCACCAATAAGTCCTGTTTTCCATGGATGGTAGCAGGGCCACTATTCCTGAGGGATAGAACAAGAACATTACTGTCTGGGGTCGTCAGGGTTCCCATCACATACAGAGAGGAACATGCTTCTGGGGAATTCCAGATATTTAGACCAACCACAGTCACATGCCTGAGGCTCAGGTCCCAGGTGCCAAATGGCACACACAGGTCCTCTTCTAAGACTCACCTCAACTTGAGTCTCCCACCAGCCAAGAACATGAACCCACCCATGGAGCCAGATCACTCATGTTACAGTTGACTTGGGTTTTCTGAGACAGGGTCTCATACTGCTCAAGTTGGCCTCAGACTCGCTTTATAGCCAGGGATGGTCTTGAATGCTTGCTCCTCTTGCCTCCATCTCTCAAGTGCAGGGATGACATCCTTGCCACACCATGTCTGATTGTCACTTGACTTTTACACACAGCACCTGAGGACTTTGCTATCTTTCTCCTCACACTCCATGCACTCCATCTACCTATTCTTGTTTCCTTTTCCGAATGATATCATGTCTGTTACAAATTCAAGAACTTCCTTGTTTGTTTTCCATCCCAAGTAGAATGTGACGCCAGGAATCAGTGCTGCTTGTTCTGTCCTGAGTGAGTCTGGCAGACATCCACCCAGTCTGCAAACTCTTATGTCCCCACCATGCTGTAACACAGATTACACTTGACAGTCCTGGAGTCCTAGGATGCCCCCAGGATGCTGGCAGGGCCCTGGAACACATCAGAGCTCAGTGCAGAGTGAACAGTGACTGTCTTCCTCATGCAGCCCTCTCCTTCCTGAGAATCACAAGGCCAGAGAGCTTGGGAGGCACCTTTCCAGGGGTCACCAACTTGAATACTCTTGGGGCCAGCTAGGGACATTGCACAAATGGAACCAGATGACTGTAAGACAGTTGGGAATAAGGAGGCCTGGAGCCAAATGGGGGACATGTTTGGACATCACTTTTGGTTATTTTCTTCCCCTATGTAACTTCCTGAATCAGTAAAAGGTTCCATAGAAACAGAGCCAACATGGTGTGCCCACACAAGCTTTCAAGCATACACACACACACACACACACACACACAGAGAGAGAGAGAGAGAGAGAGAGAGAGAGAGAGAGAGAGACAGAGACAGAGACAGAGACAGAGACACAGAGAGATGCTTAGCCATGTTTCCACTGCGATAGACCCAATACCCAAAACTTTCTCAAGGGATCCTATCTCCCACTGTCATTGTCATTCTCATCCTCCTAGCTTGCCTATGTATACTCTATGATGTTTATACATGGACAGAAAATACCTTGTGACATGTTTCTCAGAACACTGTCAATATCATTAAGTGACCTATGACTCTGATAGGGACAGACAGACAGATATGCACAAAAAGAGAGATGGTGGATCATAAGGAATTTGGACCCATGAATGTCAGTGAACTCAGCCTGAGTTCAAAGGCTTGAGAATTAGGGTAATGGATGGAGTCTACCCCAGGCCAACGGCCTGGGAATATGATGTGTGATGCAGTGAGGTGGACTGGGTGGGAGTTCCTCCTTCCTCTACTTTGGTTCTCTTTAGCTTTGAACGTCCTGCGTATGTGTGCACTGCAATGTGTGTATAACTTCTGACTAAAATGCCTGTCTCATCTGGAGACATCTCCACAAAACAGTCTGCACTCTTAACATGGGTACCTGTGACCCAGATGAAGCAGCCCAGAAATTTAAATGTTACATCTCTGCTTTATTTGTTCTCTGCCCTTTTGTGCCCAGGGGCATTCTCTACCCAGAATGGACAGCCTCATCTTGGCATCTGGTTTTGTCAACTTGATACAAACCTAAACATATCTGGAAAGAACTAATCTTAATTGGGAAAATGCTTCCATAGACTGAGCTGTAGGCAAGTCTGTCAGGCATTTTCTTGACTAATGATTGATGGTGGAGGGCCCAGTCCACTGTGGGTGGTGATACTCCTGGGCAGGTAGTCATCGGGTGTATAAGAAAACAAACCGAGCAAGCCATGAGGACCAAGCCAGACAGTACTGCTTCATGGCTTTTGCTTAAGTCCCTGCCTCCAGATTCCTGCCTTGAGTTCCTGCCTTGACTTTTTATGATGATGGACTGTGATGTGGAAGTGTAAGCCAAACAAACTTTTCTTCTAAGTTACTTTTGGTCATGGTATTTCATAACAGCAATAGAAACTCTAAGACAGTATCCTTATCTGCTTCCTTCTGTCTGGGCATGAGGTTATGGCTGCCTTGGCTTCTGACCTCTTGGCCATTTGGATAGTAGGGAAGGGGAGGTCAGTGTTTTGCTGTAGTGGTGGCTACTTAGAGCCACTGCCCCTGTTAACCCTCCTATCACATATTCCAATCCTGTGTCCCCTTAGTCACACACTTTCTTCACTCTCACCTCAGGCCACAGGATGAGGTCTTTCCATTGCCCCTGGTCTCAGGGTGCTTTATCAGAGAGCCTGCCTGCTGTCCTGCTATTTCCCCCTGAGAAATCCCTTCCCTGCTTCTCAACGGCTGGCAGGAATAGTGGCAGCCTCATTGTTCACAAGCTCCTTGGTCTTTGTCCTTAGAGAGTTGAATGCTCTTTCAGTGGATTCCCTTAGTGTGTGCTGCCTCTTGCCAGAATCATGAATGTGACAACATCTGTAGGCCTCATTTGGCCCTGGAGTCTAGCCCAGCTCCCTAACCAGGCCAGAGGTTTCCCTGCAAGTTTCTGCAAGTTGCT
The DNA here is from genome assembly GCF_003668045.3 of Cricetulus griseus. Lineage (NCBI taxonomy): Eukaryota > Metazoa > Chordata > Mammalia > Rodentia > Cricetidae > Cricetulus > Cricetulus griseus. The sequence continues at coordinate 82,677,636 of NC_048595.1, read as the reverse complement.
GGGTTCTGTTCACAGCACACTTGCTCTTCCCAGTTCTGGTTGTTTAATTCTCATCCTCACTTTTTGGTGATGCAACCCTCTCCCCCACCTTACATGAGCTGGAATCCTCCCCGAGGTCACAGTCCATGCCAGTCTTGGACAGTGAGTCCAGAGACAGTCACTAGTGCCCAACAGGAACATGGCTTCAGATCACACTCCCTGGGTGCTTTGACTAGTCCTCGGAGAACCTGAGGCTTTGCTACACCAACTTCTCCTCTGGGATTCTGGTTCATTATTAGTATGCTTCCATTTTGTGCCTGGGCCTCAGCACCTAAGGGTCCAGGCAGAGGCCAATGGATGGAGGAGACATTTCCTCCTTCAGTTTGGGATGGACCTTTTGGACCAAAGAGCCTGTTTCAAGCTTCTGCAATCTCATTTCTTGGTCTTCAGAAGACCAAGACAACTAGCTCATAGCACTTTGCTCACTGTAATAATGAGTTGGATAAATGCTCCAAACTTCACATACACACCCAAGATCTGTGTCAATATGGCCAGTGTCCAGCACAGACTTCGTTACTCTGCCATGGTCCAGCCAATGCCAGTCATGGGAACAGCTCTGGGTTAGGGTCCCTTTCTTGGAGGGTCACTGTTTTATCTATTTTTAACCTTTTGAAAAATGAGGTGTTCCTGGGCATTAGGCATTGGTCTAAAGTCTCAGCTGCTTGGGAGGCTGAGGCAGGAAAATCACAAGTTTAAGGCCTTCCTAGGTTAATTAAGCAAGATCCTGTTACAATTTTTTCTTTCTCTCTATTTTTTATTTAAATTAGAAACAAGATTATTTTACATGTCAATCCCAGTTCCCTCTGCCTCCCCTCTTCCTCTGTCCTCCACAACTAACACCCTACCTATCCCATAGCCTTTCTGCTCCCCAGGGAGGGTGAGGCCCTCCACAGGGGGTCTTCAGAGTCTGTCATATCCTTTGGGATAGGGCCTAGGTCCACCCCCTTGTGTCTAGGCTCAGGGAGTATCCCTCTATATGGAATGGGCTCACAAAGTCTATTCCTATGCTAGGGATAAGTACTGATCTACTACAAAAGGTCCCGTAGATTTCCGAGGTCTCATCACTGACACCCACATTCATGGCGTCTGGACCAGTCCCATGCTGGTTTCCCAGCTATCAGTCTGGGAACCAAGTGTTCCCCCTTGTTCAGGTCAGCTGTTTCTATGGGTTTCACCAGCCTGGTTTTGACCCCTTTGCTCATCTCTCCTCCTTCTCTGCAACTGGATTCCAGTTCAGTTCAGTGATTAGCAGTGGGTGTCTTCTTCCATTTCCACCGGCTGGTGGGTGAAGGCTATAGGATGGCATATAAGTCAGTCATCAATCTCATTATCAGGGGAGGGCATTTAAGGTAGCCTCTCCTCTGTTGCTTAGATTGCTAGTTGGTGTCATTGTTGTAGATCTACAGACATTTCCCTAGCGCCTGATTTCTCTTTAAACCTATATTATTCCCTGTATTATGGTATTCTTATCTTGCTCTCCTCTATTCTTCCCCCAACTCAACCTTCCTGCTCCTCCCTCATATCCTCTTTACCCCTCCTCTTCTCCACTTCTCATTCTCCTAGCTCCCTCCCCCTCCCCTCAGTTTATGCTGGAGAGGATGTGGAGAAAGGGGAACATTCCTCCACTGCTGGTGGGAGTGCCAACTCGTACAGCCACTTTGGAAATCAGTATGACGATTCCTCAGGAAAATGGGAATCAGTCTACTACAAGATGCAGCAATTCCACTCTTAGGCATATACCCAAAACAAGCACATTCATACAACAAGGACATCTGTTCAACTATGTTCATAGCAGCATTATTTGTAATAGCCAGAACCTGGAAGCAACCTAGATGACCCTCAACTGAAGAATGGATAGAACAAATGTGGTACATTTACGCAATGGAGTACTATTCAGCGGAAAAACAAAACAAAACAATGGAATCTTGAAATTCGTAGGCAAATGGATGGAACTAGAAGAAACCATTCCGAGTGAGGTAACCCAGCCACAAAAAGACAAACAGGGTATGTACTCACTCATATATGGATTTTAGACATAGAGCAAAGGATAACCAGCCCACAATCCACACCGCCAGAGAAGCTAGGAAACAAGGAGAACTCTAAGGGAGACATACATGGTCCCCAGGAGAAGGGAACGGGACAAGATCTCCTGAGCAAACTGTTACAGATTTTTAAAAAGAGGGTGGGTGAGTTGGCTCAGCAGGTAAGCCTGATGCCCTGATTCTATGCTTAGAACCCTCATAAGAATCTAGATGTGGTGGTGTGCATCTGGATGCCCAGGACTCCTGTACTGAGATGAGAGGCAGAGACTGGAGAATTGACTGGAAATTCACTTCCCAGCTAGGCTGGGAACATGCAGCATAGCAAAAACAAGAGAGACCCTGCCTCACTCAACAAGGCACAAGCAGAAATGAACTCCAGAAAATCCCCTGGTCACCAACACACGTGTGCATTTCTTCTCTCTCTAGATAATTTTTAAAAAATTTTAAAAAAGGTAATTGCTCCTATGAGACCATGTTCTCCACCACAGGAGCAATCTCTGCATCTGTAGTGTCTCCTGATAATCATAGGTGTTCAGCAAATGTTGACCAAGTAGTAGAATTCAGAAGTCCCTTTGCCAGCTCGGCTCCCCAGATTACTTGGGGACTCCATTCTGGCCCCCAGCCTGAAATGAGATGCTCAAGGGTTTCTTGGAGTGGGGAAAGTATTTTTGCCTCCTGGCCAGTCTGGATGCCAGGCACCCTTAAATGCCTTGCAGCCATTCCTGGGAGGGTGGTGAAGACCATTGGAGTTCTGTGGACAGTAGAGGGCTGCCTTTCTCCTGCACCTCCTAATATTAACCTGGCACTGGGCCCCGGCTCCCACACTGCCATGGGAGGCCCTGGATGGAGCCAGCAAACAGATCCATCTGGAAATAGAAAAATACTCCCAACACTGGCAGTTTTGTCTGGGCCTCCCCAGTGGGGTGTGGAACAGGCCCATGAAAGGGGCTTTGAGGTCTGGCCTAGGCAGGCTTTGGAACCAGGGCCTGGGTGCCCCCAGCACCAGTAAGTACCTGCACCCAAGCCACTGCAAGCAACACTTATGCAAGGAGAGGGGCTGTATTTGCTGGCCATGGGAGGAAACCTGATTACCAGTGCCTTTTGCCTGCCTGGAAGTGGGTGAGCTTGAGAGAGCTGCTAGGTCTTTCATGACCACAACACCTCTGATTGACAGTATGAAAAGACCTAGGCTCAAAATAAACATGATAAATAAGATTCTGTAGCCAGAACCCGTAGACTAGTTCCTGGGGTTAGAGAAAGAGCTAGTGAAATAGTAGCCACCAGGACATGAGACTGGTAAGGTACTATGCCAACTCATTGGAAGATCTTAGGGGCCACCATCTTCCCATCTGGTTTATTATTAGTGGACCTCAACCACCCATCCCTGTAGGCAGTTAGGTATGTCCAGCTACTGATGGTTCATCCTAGGAGAAGAGACGATGCATGTGTCCCATAGGGCACCTGCAAATGAGTAGGCAAGTATGCAAGGCCAGGGCAAGTTCCATGGGAGGATCGGGAGGCATGGATGATCCTCTGAGCTTGTGGTCAGCTTCTTAGGAGAGCCCCTGAGCACCACAAGCCTTTTCCTGTCACTCACTGTTTCCACAATTGATTCTCGAGGTTGGGCTGGCAAAAGATGGTTGCTCTTATAGTCCAGTGGACACAGATGTTGCCAGGGACTGGATCCCTATAATTCCATCCAGTGGCATTGGACATGGAGGCCAATGTGGTCTACACTGTGTGCCTTTTGTACATCTGGCATATCCTCTGAAGGTATGACTTCTCTCTCCCTAGCAGTTGTTAGGACCTCCTTGGAAGACTGCAGGCAAAATGCATCACCCCCTCAGAAACACCTAGAAGCTCCAGATTCCCCTATACTGTCTTATATAGCTGGAAATTCCCAGAGGACACAGGGTCAAACTTCACCTCCTTGCTGATTCCACAAGCAAACTCCAGCTCAGCCTCGATTCTCCAGGGGAGGAAGCCAGGTGACACTCCAAGAAATCTTCCAAGATCCCATCAAACGTGTGTGTTTGTGTGTGTGTGTGTGTGTGTGTGTGTGTGTGTGTGTGTGTGTGTGTGTGTGTGTTTGCACGTGCATGTGTGCATTCACACTGTCCTGTGTGCTTCCTCCTTGTTCCCTATTGACTCAAGGGGTCAATTTGAGTAACTTGAGTAAGCTCTAAGTAACTTGGTCACTGAACCCTTGAAGGAACTGAAGACTTGAGCTGCTTGGGGTTGATCCTTCTGTGAGCCAAATGAGGAGCCAGGTAGCCCAGATGGGAAGGGGAGACAGAATATGCCTAGAAAGCAAGGAGAAAGTGCAAGTGTGGAGTCTCAGGTAAGTGACAGTATGCTTCCCCAGTCTGGGGGATCCAATGTGCCAGTGTTCCAGTTCCAGCAAAGCTTCCTGTGTCTAAAACATGTCACCATGCCTTTAGATACAGAGACAGCTAAACATGAGCATCTTGGGAGCCACAAGAGAGTCCAGAATACAGAAGACCCCAGGATCTTTGCATTTCTAGAGAATGGGATGTGATATTAGAGTCTCAGTGTGGCCAAGATTGAAATGAAATTCCTGCCCTTATGGCGACAGGTTGGCTCTAAGGTCATATCCCAGTATCACCTTTGTTATTTTGATAAAACACCGGTACCAGAAGAAACTTATGGAAGGAAAAGGTTCCCAGATCACATTCCATCATTGAGGAGAAGTTAAGGCAGGAACTCAAGGAGCTAGTCACACCACATCCACAGTTTGGAACAGAGAGAATAGGGGTACCCACCCTGCCAGCTTGCTTATAGGTAGCTAGCTCTCTTCATCTTTACCCAGGTCAGGGCTCAGCCCAAGAAACAGTGCTGCCCCCCACCACAGTGGCTCTTCCTTGGTCAATTAATAATCAACACAGTCATACCCAATGCATGTCCATAAGACTGCACAGTCTAGATTTCCAATTAAATCTCTCTTCCCTGGTGTGTTTAGGTTGCATCAAAGGTGGGTCTTGGCTTATCCAAAAGATAGAGAGGGAGGCCTTATTTCATATACAAGTTAAGAGAATTAGTTTTTTTCCCCTGTGTGCATGTTGAACCCATGAGCAAGGAAACAAAGGAGTGCTGGGATTGAAAGCAGTCACCTCCCTCTCGCTCACAGGGTTCTCTGTCCTGCCTTGGCCAGAGGAGAAGCTCCTATGATGAGGTTCACTGGGATAAACCAGGGGCAACTGACTCATTAAGTGTGTTGGTTGCTTTCCTCATTGCTGAGATAATCTATGCATCAAAGGCAGCTTAAAGAAGGAAAAATTCATTTTGGCTCACAGTCTGAGAGCACAGTGCCTAGTGATAGGGAAGGCATGGCAGAGGGCATGTGAATCAGCAGGTTATCTTGCATCCACAGCCAGGAATCCCAAAATAATGAACATTGGTTCTCAGCTTGCTTTTCCCTCTCTTTCTCATCAGAGACCTTGGTTTGTGGAGAATGGCACTGCTTGCACTTAAAGATGAGGCTTCCCATTTCAATTAACCTAGTGTAAAACCTACTCCAAGATATGCGAGAGGTGTCTCTGATTCCCCATCCTGTCATGTTGACAATATTACATCACAACTAGATATGGCCATTTGAGTGCTGGGTGTGGGTCTTAGGATGAACAAGTTTGGAGTGGGTCCAGTGACAAGTCCACCTTCTCTCATGTCATTACATCAGAGTCCACAGGGACACACTGTCTTGAAGAAATATGTTTGCTGTTTTCCTTTTTCTCTGCCTTGTGAAAAGGGATAATGATGGAGGTGGGGCAAGAGCATGGACACCAATAGCTGAAGCTTCTTGCCCACACCTGGCAAAGTGGGCTGGGTGGGAAGGATTTAAGTAGGGGCCAAATGAGGACATGGCCAGGAAAGGTCAGAAGGCAAGCTGGAAGCCTGGGGTAGTGGAACATTGCCCATCACAGACAGAGAAACAGTGAACTAGCCCCATGGGGCTCTTAGGCACCAAATCCCTGTCAGCTATGAATATCCTCTTGTGCAAGGTTCTTGCCTGCCCCCAAGCAGACTGTGGAGTTGAAGGACCATGGAAATCTCAGCCTCTGAGGCATGGAATCATAAAAGCTCAGAGCCAGTGCCAGGTAGGATTCCAGGAGCTTCAGAGCCTTCAGGTTCTGGCATCAGAAGGTGCGAGAAGCCTAGCACTTGGAGCATAAAATTTTATGGCTTTGGTGATCTAGGAACTATAGACTCAGATCTTGCTCTTGGGTGACCCTTGCAGAAGCTCAAGCCTGATCAACTTCCTGGTGCAAGTATTCCTTTCTAGAAATTTCCAAAAACAGTCTTCTTTAGATGGACAGCAGGACAGCAGTCATCACAAGAAAGACTGGCTCCAGTGGGTGGAGACACTGCTAAGTGAGTAGACTGAAGCCCTGGTTAGAATCTCCAGCACTACATAAAATCAGACATGGTGACACAAGCCTATAATCTCAGCATTTGACAATGGAGGCAGGAAGATTAGAAGTTCAAGGCTATCCTCATGACTTTGTCTAAAAAAACAAATGAACAACAACAACACAAGCAAAACAAAAGCAGAACAATCTGGCTGAAAAGAAGGCTAGGCGGCCAAAAGCATGTGTTGCTCTTGCAGATGACCTGAGTTTGGTTCCCAATAACCACATGGTGGTTCACAATCATCCGTGACTCCAGTTGCAGGTGACCTAATGTCCTGTTCCGACCTCCATGGGCACCATATACATATATGCATGCAAAATACTCATACAGATAAAATAAAATACATCAATCTTTTTTCAAAGACAAACAAACAAAGGACATAGAGGGGGTGATGGTGAGCTTTAGGATCTAGAACCACAAATCTAACCTTTCCCCTACTGGTAATAATCACTGACATCTCTCCATTACTGCTTCTTTCTTTAAAACTTGGAATGTAGTTGCTCTTCTTTCTGCAATGCCAAATGCAACTTTCTAGGTGATGATGCTAGCAGGACCTCCTCTCCATAGTCCTGATAAATAGATGCAGATGGTGACCCTGCTGTCTCTCCACTTCAGCCTGGCCCAGCACCCTCCCTAGTCGTCCCTTCCATGGCCTTGACCACTAAGCTCCCAGAAGGCAGTCAGCTGGCTGACTTAGGCTATGCCATCAGCCCAAGGTCAATGGTGGTGTCTAGTGTGGTCCTCCCTCTAATCCCACCAAGTCCTGGGGCAGCCAGCAAGAGTGTCAGCCTATCATTTAGGGGTGGATATGGGATGTCCAGGCCAGCTTTGACCCTGGGGTCCCCAGAGGACAGGAGTGACCCAGGGCTTGGAGGATCAAAGTCTTCCTCTGTGCCCCCTCTGTGACCAGGAAGATAAAAATATTTATGGATGGCTTTCCTCCCTCTGGGGACAGGCTCACACAGAGCAAGGCTGTGTTTCACTTCGTTGTGACTGCTCTCTCAGGATAGCAGGGCTGAGACAAACACAGGTTGTTTATAGGCCCATGAAGCCCCAGAGACTGGTGGTGGCAGACAGCTTCCCCTTTCTCTTAGGGACATGAGCCCCTGGAAGGGTGCCCAGAGGAACAAGGGTGGGTTTCTCTACTCTGTTAGTTTAGTCCTTGGTGGCGCTGAAGGCAATTTTTTTCCCTGAGAGATGAGGAGAATGTGTTTTGGTGAATAACATGTTTCCCATAATTTGCCTTTTGAAAGTGCAAGGAAATTTGTGTATGTGGGTGAAACCGCTTGAACAGAGAACCTTCTGGAAAAGCCCTGCCTTCGTTTCCCCACTGGGTCAGGCTGTAAGGAGTACTCAATAAACACTTGTTGACGGAATGAATGGGACATAGAAATGGCCAGCCAGAGAGGGAAGGAAGGCCCCACAGATATTCCCTGGGCCAAACTACTCGGGTTTCGAGCAGGGAAACTGAGGCCCAGAGAGGAGGAAGGGAGAGAGGGTGCACACAGTTACTAGTCTCACTGTTGACATCATGGCTGTGATGATGAAGAAGATGGTATTGGGTGTGTGCCAATTTGCCAGGAAACTTTTCTTTGTCTGGGCTTCTTGCAAGATTGATGGGGATGAAGAAAAAAGGTCAGAATTCTCCATGGTAGGGACCACAGAGCAGCAGGCCTGCCCAGCAGATTATGCCATTGTGAGCTCAGTGATAGTGAGTTTTTCCCTGCCACATGACAGACTCCCTTACAACTAAATCCACATCACTCTGGAAAGAGGGTCTTTTCTAAACCCGAGTTCATTTTATTTGCTTGTTTGAAATAAGATCTCATACAGCCCAGGCTACCTTCAAACTCCCCGTACCAGAGGATGACCTTAGACTTCTGATCCTCTGCCTTCACTTTCCAAGTACTGAGGACACAGGAATGTACCAATGCATGGCTCATGCAGTACTAGGGAGTACTCAGGGCTTCATGCCTCCTAGGCAAGCACTGTACCAACTCAACTGTATCACTAGCTGTATTTTACCATCGTCATCATCGTCATTGCTGTCATTATCATCATTTGTTCTTGCTGTGTTGACTTCATAAAGGTAAGTTCTTGTTGTATAGCCCAGGCTGACTTCCAGCTTGCAGCAATCCTCCTGCCTTAGCCCCTCTAGTGTTGGAATCACACCATTCTTAGCTTTTAACCAAAGTTTATTTTGTGTGTGTGCATGTGTGTGGTATGTGCACATGCATATGTAGGCACAGAGGCCAGAGTAGAAAGCTGGGTACTTTCTTCTGTCACTCTCTGTTTATTGACTTGAGACAGGTCTTTCACTTTCTATTTTGGCTAAGTTGTTGGCAGGCTCTTGGTATCTACCTGTTTCTAACCTCCCACCCACAATGCTGCGGTTTCAGGCACATGCAGCCCTACCTGGCTTTTTATGTGTGTATTTGGGATCTTAACTCAGATCCTCATGCTTACAAAGCAAATACTCTTACCCACTGAGCCATCTCTCCAGCTCCTAAGCCTGAGTTTAACACTGTTGAAAACAGCTTTTAGAACTCATGGAGGCCTCAGTTTCCTTTCTGTAATTTGAGGCCTATATTCCCCATGTGCTCTGTTGACCTTAGGATTGGAGGAAAATGGCATTTAAGGATGTTTGTGAGTTCTCCTTGAAAGCTGTCAAGCAAGGAAGACCCAGTGCTGACAGGTCAGTGGGTTCCAGTCATCCAGGGAGGCAGCACTCATGTCCAGCTGTGAGATAAAAATAGCCCTCGGAAGATAAGAAGTGTCCAGGTATCTGGGCAGGATAAAAATAGTCCTCCCAAACAGCTCTCTCCCCCTCTGTGCTGTAGCCCCTTCCACGGGCTTCTGATGTCTTATTTGGTGTCACAAAGGGACCTGCTGGCCCAAGGAAATTCCTCTCTGTCCTGTGGCCAGGGGATCGGCAAAGTATTCTGAGCTCAGCAGATGCTTTGGAATAGGACAGTGGGTCTCTTTCCAGACCTGCCAATGGTTCACTATGTGGCTGCAGCATCACCCTCACAGACCTGTCCTTTCTCTGCAGTGCTCTGTCCAACAAGGTGTTCTGTCTAAATGGGAACTGTCCACATTTACTCTACACACACCAGAGCTGCCAGCCCTGTGCAGTAGCACCTGTTGTGTGACTCTTATAACAGGGGGATTTATGGATGCTTTTAATTTTTTTTCCTCTGATTTGAGAGCACTTGCTTCAAATGAGGCTGGGAGAGGTTTCTTCTGGTCCAGGGTGAGAAGAAACCATGCCAAGTACTTCAAGCTCATCTGTTCTCAATGCTGGTGCCAAGCTAGGTCAGAGAAAGGGCACAGATACTACATCCCACCATCATTCTATCTTTGGCTTTTCTGTGTACCAGGGTGGAAGGAGGGGTCCTTTTTGGAATTTCCTTATGTTTGGACAGGGGTGGTTTAGGTCTCAGGCTATAGCACCAGATAGGTCTGGATTAGTATTTTGGTTACAGCTGGAAACTGTGGATAAGATAACCATCTCTGTTTCTCCTGCACTGGTGCAAACCACATGACACTCCTACAGGGTGGACACAACATGACACTAGGAATCAATGTCTCTCAACATGACCAGGGGTTGTGCCTGTAGTCACAGGTCCTTAAGCCATATTGAGTACACATTAGCCCAGACATGCAGGATGGATCATTCTTAAACAGGGTTCTGTAGGAGGAGGGCAAAACTTTAACCCCTGGAGGAGACAAGTGAGAAGATCTTTGGGCCCTTGGTAATTACAGCTTAGTATAAACATCATAGTGTGACTGTCAAATGGCTAATATATATTTGGAGTTCATTAATAGAAGCATAAGACAATACAGTGAGAAGGTGAATAAAGTCTTGTTCAAGTGTGTTAGACACCATCTTAAACCCTTGAGTTCTGCTGTGGTCACTTGGCAGTAGCTGGAGTGAAGGATGATGGGAGTTAGGAAAGGGGTGTCAGATGAGGAGTGGCTGGAGGACATGAGAATGTTGGGCCTGAAGAAAGGATGGCTTGATGGCTTTCCAGGTGGTTCAGCCAAGGCGCCAGCCAGGCTTCTGTGGATTTAGTTGGAGCTGTGGTTCTCCACAGTCACCCTGAAGGGGATTTGGTGTGAGATGCTGAGACCATGACTGGATGGCTCTCTGTACAGCAGACTTCTTGGATGAGAGGCAGAGGGGTGGAGGCGAAGGACTCCTGTGTTCTCAATTTTGGACAAGGGGAACATTTATCTCAATGCTTGTCTCAGAACCACCCTTATATAAGCAGAAATGGCCTCATAGTGCCTTGCCTAGGCATGGGGAGTGAGGAGTCACGGCCAGGAGGTGCCAACTGTAGCTGGTCATAGGGATTTAGTGATCCACTGGCAAACTGTCCTGCAAGATGTCTGAACAGATTTGACAGGTAGGGATGGCTGGTGAGGTCCTCAATGAAGCCTGTATTTTCATATTCTTCAGGTCCCTTTGGATTTTGTCATCTCATAGTTACAAGATAGGTGCACACTCTGGGAAGTACAGCCTGGGCCCATCAAGTTCAGAGAGAAAGGGCATGTCTCCTCATCTGTGACCACTTGTCAAGTGAGGAAAACTTCAAGGAGAATCTTCTGTAACTATTCTCATGCACCAGTGGCCAGAACCCAGCCACTTACGGGCCGGAAGAAGAATACCATGGCAGACTGAAAGGCCTTTATTGGCAGTGTTGAACACTGGGAAATTGCAGGAGGAGCACTTGGAGATGACACAGATGAAGTTGGAATTCTGTTAGCTGGGATGAAGTCATGCCTGTCCTATTGCAAGGACATCTAGATAGCAGTCCTTGACCTCTACACCTGGCCAGTTTCCCTGTTTCCCTGCCTTCCTGTCTCCTCTCCCTCCCTCCCACCTCTGCCTTCCTTCTCGGCCTACATGTGCTGAGGGGCTAAGGGAGAAAAGATACAGCCATTGGCCTTGAACAGAGACCATTAGAGCAGAGTGAGGTGGGCACACATGCAGTGTTCAGAAGTGGCTAAGTCCTGCAGGATGGGACCTAGCAAGGCGTGCCTGGGAGACTGTTGTTCATAAAGTGTAACCCACCCCAGCCCAGCCCAGGCAGAAGCAGGTCATCACAGCTACATTCCTATGAGCCTCCAGACTTGAAGCCTGTGTGGGATAGCCAAGAGGCTGACCCATCCAGAGCCCCCTGCATCTTGGAAGTGTAGTGTCAGCTGGCATGTAAGGATGCTAACTCCACTTAGCCTTGTACATCTGGAGTTACATGTGGACAGCCCTGTTTCTCAGCCTAACCTCACTATTGTTTTCTTGTGACCTTTGAAATATCACACCATCTCTGAGCCTCTTTCTCCATCTGTAATGCAAGGACACTGATATTGTATGAGGCAACCTAGGGCCCCCCTCTGGGGCATACTGACCTCTGTCTCGGGGTGGTGGGTAACCAAGGTGCAGGAGTGGCCTGCGGGACCCACACAGTGAGACATTACGCTGAGGAAAAACTGTCATGCTAGACGGCATCCAGGACTTGCTGGGGTCTGGAATACTGCCCCCCTCCGAGGGATGACTGTCTCTGGGGTCTTTGCAGCTGGAGGCCATGTCCTCAGAGACCAGCAGGCAACAGGACAGCCACATTCTAGGGATAGAGGTCCTGGCTAATATTGCCTGGAGGAGCCTGGGGACAGTACTGCAGGCTGCTTGTGGCCTATGTGCTGATGAAGGAATTCTAGAGCAACAATGGGAGGGCAGGCACTCGGCCTTCTCACAGCTGCTTTTGCCTGCAGGGCTCAATCCCCAGTCCTTCATAGCCCTGCTTGAGTTACAGTTCCTCAGGAAGTCTGGAAGCCAGGCCTCTCTGTGGACAGGACAGCCCTCTATGGCCTGCCCTCCCTGGTTTCTAGAACTCAGAGCCTGACAACCATCATCTATCACATAACATGGTACCCCATGTTTATCAGAGAAGAGGGTGGATTTGTGCTCTGGCCACCAGTATACAAATGCTTATCCTAAAGCTGTGTCTGTCATCCTCACATTTGGGACAGCAGCAGGTGACAGGGTGGTTGTCTTGCTTTTCTTTCCTCCATTTCTTCCTAAAGTTTATTATATTAAGATTTTTTATGTGTGTCTACATGGGTGCACACTCACACCACAGACAATTTGCGGGGATTGATTCTCTCCTTCCACTATGTGAGTCCCAGGGATTGAACTCAAGTTCTCAGCCTTGCCTGCAGGCACCTTTATCTGCTGAGCCATCTAAAATCTGGCCCCTCTACCTTCCCTCTCTCCCTCAATTAGTTGTTTTTCTCATTGTCATGACCAAAAGATCTGATAGGAGTAATTTAGAAAAGAAAGTCATCCTGGCTTTGTCTTTTGTTGTAACCCTTCAGTAAATATAGTGATCAGGAATGACGGTGGGGATGGGGGATTGGGAGGTGTGAGGGGGGGCAGGAGGGCAAGGGGAGGGCAGGAAAGCAGTGCTGGGGTGGGGTGGGATATGTTTTGGCTTACAATTTGGAGGCATATAGTCCATCATGGCAGGAAAGGTATGGTGTCAGAAGTGGACTAGGGTCATGAGCACCTGGTTCCATCACTTAGGTATTCAGGAAGCAGAGAGCTCTCTCCAGAACTGGAACCTGGCTATAACCCTCAAAGTTGGACGACAGAGAGACTTACTTCCCCACCCAGTTACCAGGTCCTAAAGTTTCTAATCATCTCCCCAAATAGTACCACCTATTAGCAACCAAGTGCCCAAATGAGCCTGTGGGAAATATGTCATATTCAGACCATGACTGTCATTTGCTGAGCATTTATGGAGCACTTCCTAGGCCCCAGGCACTGGATTTTCATCAAAGGGAGACAGTGTAGCCCCTCCCAGCAGGGGTGTAGCAGGGACTCCTCCATGTCCAGTGCCCAGCTCAGAGCGTGACACACAAGCTATATCTCTCTATTGGCTGAGGGCCTGAGAACAAATGACTTTTATTATCAGACATGAATTCTGTGTCTATCCTATACTACTGACTGAATAGGGTCCAAATATACAAGTAAGAACACAGGGTGTGTCCTGTGGTACAAGGGGTTAGGAGGACTGGGCACTAGTCTGGGCACCCTCGTTTTCCTCCCAATTCAGCGAGGTGAGAGACAGGATGCTCTATCCTGTTTGTCCATCTTCTCCTTGCTGGCTTCCTTTCTCAGGTCAAGAGTTCCCCAAGAATATGAGGGATGTCTGGTACACTGTGGGCCCTTAGAAAAAGTTTGGCCCATAATCTAATGTGATAGAGTGGTTCATAGTCTCACCTCCGTCATTTGTTTGTAGGCATTTAGTGGGTGCCTACTGTGTGCTCACCATGGACACTGTCAAGATCCAAAGTTTCTCTCAAGTCCAGTGTGCCTCAGAGAGCCATATATCTAGTCCTTGAGAGTCCCTATCAGCCAGGAGTTCCCATCTTCTGCCTCATCCCTGACATGCCCATACAGGCCTGCCAGTCCATTTACCCCATTTCCAGGCTTATGATCTCAGAGATGCCACCTGAGGACTGGCTGTGAGTCTTATCCCCTTCATAGGGACAATGACTCAGTGTCTTTGGCACCTAGTAGTTTATTCCTAGTCACTAGTGGTATGTCATAAACCTGTGTGGCAGAAAGAATGGATGTGAAGAAACAGGAAGCAGGGTTCCTTCTCTGCTGGTCTTCCTGCCAGTGTCCTTGTCTCTTCCTTCCAGCTGACTGTGACTCCCAGAAGCCCCCAAGCCTCACTGCCTTCCCAGCAAAGTTGAGCAGGCCCGTATCGCCACTTACTGAACTGAATGAGTCTGGGGAGCAGCCCTTCCTACCCAGGCGCAGAAGATCCTTGGAATGATTGAGTTCCATGCATCTACATTCTGGATAGGGAGGGTGAAGCATGGGAAGACACACTTCAATTCTTTTGAACTTCCAGTTCCCCCATGTGGTTTGGGAGCTACCCAGTCCTTGACACCAACATTGCCTTCAAAGAGCATGGGGGAGATTTGGAAAGGTCTGGGTGCCACCACTGGCCAGCTATTTACCTTTGAGGGAAAGTACCTTCTGCTTCACAACGGGAAGACCTGGAGACTTTCTCTACCTTGTTTGCCACACCTATCCTTCAAGACCTTTTTGCAATCCACCCTATATCCCTATGATTCTTCCACAGGAGATGCCCATTCTCCACAGCTACATCTAACATTCTTCAGGATCTAAAAGCCACCTCCTCCTGGGTGCATTCCTGGGTTTCCAGCCATCCTCTAAGTTAGTCAAGCTTGACAATTCAACCGATCCTTGTGTGCACCCTTGAAAATTCCTATCACAGCCTTTTTAATATTACATCTGTTGTCTTTTTTGCCACAGTCGGAGTACCTCATGATGTGCTGAGTGTGACGTGACCCCTCCAGATGTTCCTCTCTACCCTAAGTTGTTCTTCAGGACTCTGTCGATATTGCAATTTGTATGTGTTCAGAACTATGTGCAGTTAGTTCGTCCCTAACCCTTAACAGTAGCCCACTTCCCCCAGAGCAGAGGTTTGCATACTGCCTACTGCACACTTAATACTGCATACTGTAGCCTCCCCTTTGTTTTACAGGTACTTTGGTTTGGCAATATTTGGTGGCCTGATTATGTCCCAGATTCCAGGCTGGCTGTGGGGACACAGATGCAACTGACAGTGACAGCACCACGATGTGTGGACAACGATGGGTGTGAGTGGAGTGGCTACATCAGGTGAGCATTGAAGGACAAAGAGGTACTCAACAGCAGCAGTGGGGAGGAGGGAAGCCTGGGCAGAAGTGGCACAGGTCTTCAAGTGGCCAAGCTTGCCTAACTGGGGGCAGGGAGGCAGGGGTGGGGGTGGGAGTGTCAAGACAGGAGATGAAGTCGGGGAGGCTAACAAGGGTCTGCTCAGAAGGAGGAAGGACTGTGGACTGTGGACTGTGGACTGTGGACTGTGGACTGCATCACCATTCTGAAGTGCAGAGGACAAGAGTCTGGTACTGTACGACTTGACTTACTAGCTTAGTCAACTTTTTTTTTTCAAGGTAGATAATAGCACATCTCCCTTCCCATAGCACAATGGCTCTTAGCCAGGATAGAGTGCTGGCAAGCAAAGATGCAAACTACTACTGGTGGCCAAATCCCCCAGCAATGCAGATAAGTATCTAAGAGTGTTAACCTCACTAAGTAGTCAAGATACCTAACACTTAAATTCAATACTTTAAAACGTCTCTAAGGGGGAAAAAAAAGCACCATGAACAAAATACCAAAAAATGTAAATAAAGGCAGGATGTGCCTGGCACAGAGTATGCAGCTCAGAAACACGTGGGAGCAGTGATTGGACAGGGAGTGCTTTACCTCCGAAGCTGTGAACTTCGGAAAACTCCAGGAAGCCCCGAGGCCCTTTCTCTGGGAGAAGGCACTATCTGTGAACAGCCTCGGGTGCTCTTTGAAACGAAGGTGAAGCACTCTGAATGAACGTGTGGCGTGCCGGGCCCCAGAGGCCATGGGTGCTCTGCCCCCTGCAGGATGCCTCGCACAGCTCGGAGGCGCCCTCCCCCTTCTTCGACTTGGGACTTTTCCGAAAGTTTGCTGAAACCAGACACCTTGCTTGACCGTGCCCGCGTGCAGCCGCGGTTTAAAAGGCTGCCTTCAGCGCCCCTTCCCCGCCCCCAGCGGAGACTTCAAAAGGGCCGGCATCCGCCGCGGCCCCGGCACCTATGAGCCACCCCCCGCACCCAGAGCTCGCGCCGGAGCCTGAGCACGCGGAGTGGCCGTGGCTGCAGCGCAGGGAGACCGGGCCGGTGGCGCAGGCCAGCGCTCCCATGCCCCTCCCGGCGCCGCTGCGCCCCGAGCGCCTTTAGGGAAGGGGACTGAACCCCCGCCCCCGCGCCCGGGGCTGCGGGGACCCATGACCACAGATGCCGTTAGGCACCCGAAGAACCGACCGGCCAGCGTCGCACTTAGGGACTCAGTAAGTGCCCGGGGACTCCTGGAGCGCTGGGCATTCAGAGAGCGCAAAGGTGTATGCATGTGCCGGGGTGGGCGCAAGTCCTGTGTGCACGCCCGAGGTTGCCATTCACAGAGGGTTGTGTGCAAGGGGGAGTGTGCACTCGGGAACGTGCATGGACTATGTGCACACGGGAGTGTGTGTCCTGTGCATGTGCATTTGTGCTGTGTGAGTGAGTACTCGAGTGGCGGCCTCCGCGAGCATAGCGTCTGAGCCTGAGCGGAATCCAGACATCTGAGGGTGTTTCGCGGGACCTCATATGAGTGCGTGGCTGTGTCTGCGTGTGAATAAGTGTGAGTGTTTAGAATGTGGCTGTTTGAGGGAGTGTGTGCGCGTGCTCAACAGTCAGTATAGATCGCCTTATAGAGGCCACAAGCCAGAGGGTATTTAGTCTCAGGGCTGAGCTGTGGTTGTGAGTTTCAGAATCTGCCTGGGTGTCAGAGTGTGCTGCGTGGAATCCCAGGGAGTCTCAGGTTGGCTGTAGGGGTGACAGGAAGACCCAAGACATCCAACGTGCTCACCCATAGCGTTCTTCCCAGAGCTCTGAATCTAGGGTGCAACCTTTCTGCTAATAGTTGGGAGTTAAGGTAGATGCCTGTTGTTGTGGAAATGTAGGTGCCAAGTCAAAGTCCCAGCTGTATTCTTGGAACTCTGGGATCCTTTCAGGAATAGAAATTGTCCCCTTTGTCCCCCACTCTCCGGCAGTGAGGACTCTCCGTGTCATAAATCATAAGTTCCTAACCTCAGTCGTGATGGATCTTTGAGCAACCCGGAGCAGCCCCCTTTCCATGCAACTGTTTAGAGATATTCACTAAGAAAGAGGGGAGTGTGGATGGATGGTAGCGCGAGGCCCCCGAGGCTGCATCCCTCGCTGAGTCCGGCAGAGGGCAGCAGGTGGCAGCAGAGGGCGGCCCGGCGCGGGGAGGAGAAGAAGGTGGAGAGCTGCGGCGGGCCGAGACTTTAAATCGCCTTCATTTCCCCCAAATCCTTCCTTTTCCTCTCCTCCCCCAGTCCGGCGGGGAGGCAGCTTCCACCGCCCTCCGCGCTTGCTCGCCCGGCCTTGCTCTGCCTCCAGGGACCGCTAGCGGCCCACCTCCAAAAGTTTGATCATCTCTCTCTCTCTGCCTTTTCTTGCTTCTTCCTTTTCGGTGGAAGCAGAAAAAGAGAGAGGCAGGGGCGAGCGCGGCTCCGGGACTCCTGGGACCATGGGCCCGGAGCGGGCGCCCGCGGGGCTGGGGCCGTGCTGCTCGCCTGCTCCGGCGCCCCTGGGCGCAGGGCTGCGCTGGGGGTGCGCGGGCAGCGCGCTCTGAGCCGGCCTGGCGCGGGCGCGGCGCGGCGGGGGGCTGGCGGCCCCATGGGGCGCGCCCACACTTGCCCCCCGGGTTCGGGAGTATGAAGTAGGGGCCTGCCATGGGCACGGGATCGGCGCAGGGGGCCCGAGGCACAGCGGCGGCAGGACACGGGGGGTGAGTACGATCCCAGAGTTGCCCCTGATCCAGCTTCCTGAGCCTCAGATGTGCACGAGAGGCTGGGGTTCCCCGCCACGCCAGAGGCTCACAGAGGAACGTCAGCTTCCTGTAGCTTCCTGCGCCCCCGCTAGGCGAGACGCCAAGGGTTAACAGGGGCTGCGCCCCCAGGCCGAGCTGCATGGTGCCATTGGGGCAAGGGACAGCAGAAGAGGGTCCGTGCAGAGCCAGACCGGCAATCCAAAGAGGGGACGAGTGGAGGCACTCAGAGTGGCGGGCCGGGACAGGGGTAGGGGCAAGACGAGGGAGTCCCGGTGTCTGCAGGTCTCAAGCTTGCACGCCTCCGATTCCACTATCTTGTGAGTCAAGTTTGTAGGTCTCCACGTCCTGGCGTTTGCTCCTGGCTCAGTATCTGTGGTTCTGCACGTCCCTGCTTTCCTAACCTCTCTGCCTGCGAATGTTTCTGCCTGGGTCTGAATGCCTCAGACTTTCCCAGCTTCTCCCGGGAAGCCTGCAGTTCCTGTCCTCCCGAGTAAGTGAGGAGTGAGAGCCAGTTTGTGGGAGCGGAAAGGCCCTGGGAGATCACCAAGTCCAACCTCCTTGTACAGATCGGGGAACCGTGGCCAGAGAGGGGCCGGGAATCTCCAGGGCGGGGCCGCACACAGCTGGCACCCCGCGGCTGGGATTCCCAGCTTGTGCAGAAGTTGTAAGAGAGAGTGAGGGATCTAGTCACTGCATGTGTGTGTGTGTGTGGGAGAACGCGCTCCAGAGGGGCCCTGTGGACTACAGCTTAGGCACAGGGCTTGTCCTTCCATCCTAAGGGACTCTAGGGCTCCAGGGGAGAGCCTGGCTGGGGTTGTAGCACCACCCACCGCTCAAGAAACACCCCTCTGAGCTGGAGCCAGGGTGATGAGGCCCCCCTTCTTTTCCATGTCTTGGAAAAAGCTGGCTATTTGAGATTCCACCACCACCACCACACACATTCGTATATACAGGGCACCAGTGAGCACACTGGTGACTCATTTTCTCCGGGAGACCCTGTGCCAGGGCAGATGCCAGTGGTTGGGCAGTGTGGTGGTGCCATGGAGCACCCCGCAATGAGGCCGAAGCCTAAGGCAGGCAAACAGTCCTAGCGCCTCCCTGACTTCCTGTCCATACATCCTCATGCTCCTACCCTCCTTGGCTTCAACAGGTCTTCCAGCTTTGCACCCCAGTGTCTCCTTCTTGCCCTTCCTTGCTTCTGCATTGAGAAGTCCTTCCTAATGGTCATCCATACACCCTACTGCTCTTCGGTAGACACCAGCCTCTGGGAATTTCATTGACGGCTCCTATCCCCAATGCCTTCTTGTCTCTACTTGCATCCCAACACACTCCCATGATACCTTTTTGGCAGTTTCTTCTGCTGATCTCAGTGCCCAGGGACCTTCTAGATGTCCCCATGGCCTGGCCTGGTCTGGTATACAGAGGATCCAGTTCACTGGCAGTTGTGAATGGCAAGGAAACAGTCCTGGGCTCACTTCAGTGGAAAGCAGGCTTTGGGGCAGAGCATAGGAACCTAGCAACAGGCAGTTTGAGTTCAAGTGCTGTGTGCGTAGCCAAAGTCCCCCATCTCTATGCTTCTCATTTTCACATCCACAAGGAGAGCATCAGCCCTTCCAGATGGCAAGATTTTGTGAGTTAAGGAAGCATGCTTGGAAAGGGCTCTGAACATAGCCTAGCATATATTAAGTGTTGAGTAAATCACAGATGTTATTTGTATCTGTACTCATTGCTTTGTGAATGGGTGTGTGAGTCAATGTGAAAGTTCTGGGCTGTATCCTGTCCAGACAGATGACCTGTGTGTGTTTGTGTGTGTGTGTGTGTGTGTTCCCATGGAGGAGGTGGAAGGTGTGGAGAAGGACTTTGGGTGTGGCTGTCTTGGGTACATAGGGTCTGCTGAGGCCACAGAGGCAGGTGGGACAGGGACAGACTCATGTCGTTCCCAGCCATCCCTGGCACCACTCAGCCCATGGTAGCACAGCTGGATACAGCATCCACTAGGCTACCTGTCTCCGGGGTTCCTATGCCCTCTGGGCTTGAGGGTCTTGGAGATCTCTGAATGTTGAAGCTGGGATGGATTTCTGAATCTTCAGTGTTTCCAGGAAACAGGTATGAAAGGAAAACCATCAGAAGGCAGCTTCTGGCCAAGTCTTTGAACAGGAATAGCCAGCCATATGTGGTGAGCTAGTGGCTGGCCTCTTGCAGGGGACAAGAAACCCGGGCTACTCCCTGGAGGGTTGCATGTTCAGGCTGTGTCTCCGAAGTTCTGTCCTTTGCGGCTGGCGTCTGGGATGCCTGCTGCCCTCTCTGGGAATGGTCCTCATGAATTGATCATCCTTGTACCACAGAGCCCCTCCATGTCCGAACCAAGGTCTATGAAGCTGTAATGAAAACAGAAGTCAGAGAGAACAAAGCCATGAGCCAGTGCAGCCACCAGCGTTATTAACAGTAGCCTAAACAGCACTGGAACAGTAGTCACACTGCCGAGCCTCCTCCCTTCCGCAGCCAACTTTCCAGGCTGGAGCTTACTCACATAGATGGCTCCGGGGCTCCCGGCTGCATCTCTATTCCTGCTGAGAAAGCTGGAACTCTGGTCCCCAGTAAGTAGCAGTAAGTAGTCTCTAAAAGATTCCACTTTCTCCTCTAGGGAAAACAAATAAAACATAGTGGGAGAGATGACTGGCTGTGTGGCTTTGGGCAAGTCCCCTCTCTCTGGGCTCTTGTTGCCCATCTCTTCAAAAGATGGTTAGGGATAGAATCTGGTCTCTAGGGATCTTCAAGACCCTTCTCTCACTGAGGTGTGATGAAGACTGGGAAGTTTAAGCCTCCAACATGCACAAAAGTCCAATCCCAGAAGGCCAGCTGTGTTTGTGACAGTCTTCTGCCACTTGGCCTTAGGCAGCTGAATAGCACAAGAAGCCTCGATGCCATCTCCTGTGTCATCCTTCTGACTGTTGAGAACTTATTGTAGTGTTCTCTCATCTACCCTCTAGGGTGCCCTAGAGCCAGAAATGATCTAGGAGGACACACATGGCTCTTGTGCCTTCTCTCATTCACCTGTGTGTCCTTCTGTCATCTGGAAAACATCCAAGACAGGTGCACGGGATACAACATTGACAGACTCAAGGAGTAGGGACTCGGTTTCTTGTCTGCAGGACTTCTGGGAGCTTTGGGGGTACAGGCACGCTGGGGAAGCCATCTAAGCTTAGGGTTGGGTTGGCCCTTCCCCATGCTGCCTGGCCACTGTCTTCCTAGAATGTTTCCCTGAATGGTGATATATTATGGGATATGCACAAGGTGCCTTGGAAGGGAAGCACCCACCCCAGCTGGGGTGCAGGCTTCTCTGTCAAATAAAACTAAGTAGCCTGTTCCCAGTTCTCAGGGCCACTGAGGCTGCCTGTGGCTTTTGAAAGCCAGCCATGCCAGGAGGATTCCCTATCTTTTACAGAAGGCAAACCCAGTCTGGCTGGGCACGGTGGCTGCTAGTAGTCACCCCCAGTGATTGAGACACAAAATGTTTGATCCCAGGACAGAGGAGAGATCCTAGCAATGACAGCAGACTGGAAAGGGCAAGGGGGACTGGGGAGGGAAGCTTTGGGAAGTTACTTTCAAGTCCAGAGTCCTGCTATACCATGTGGTCCTCATTCACCATGCAGACATATGTAGTACCTTTACTGTCACCCATGCATAGGTCTACTGGAGAAAGTGTCAAGAGCCTATGTCTGCATCCCAGGGCCCTTTCAACCAGTCGGTCTTAGGCTGCAAGTAACTGAAGACTTAATCCAACCTGATTTTAACAAGGGGTCAGTGGTCATTCCCCTTTGAAGAACCTCAAGGAAAATCGGTGTAGGGGTGGTGACATTAACACCATGATTGTTCCCTTTCTGCCATCTGCTTGTGTTCATGGAACTTCTTGCCTCTCATACACCTGAAGCATCTCTGAACAGCATGTCTTCATTCAAAAGCCAGCAGAAAAATCTTCCTATTCTGCCCACATATTTTCCCAGGGTGGCTGACAGGCATCAACCTACATCTCATTGGCTGTATTTGAGTCACATATGCATTTCTAAACCAGTCACTGGCATGATCAGTATTCATCCAGTGTCCTCTGAACTGTGTGGGTGGATAAGCTTGGGTGGTATGTTGCACAGTGCCGAAGTTGTGCTTGCAATTGGTTAAAGATCCTACTAGATTTGAAAGTAGGGATATTTGGCAGGGAATGAACCAAGAGTTGCAGACAGCAACCTTGGGTTTCCTATATTGCCCTGTTCCCCAGGAACACACCAGCCTGATTTTACTCTTGGAAGAGAAACCTGGCCAGTCTGCCCCAGCCAGAGCCCTTACCACTCATCAGTCACCTAGCTCAGCTACCAGCTGCCATCTCAGCCATCTCTGGCCACGTGCCCCAGCCTCCCCTCTGCCCTCCTGGGTATCAGATGCCTTGAGTGGCTTGGGTGTCCTAGTGGCTGCTCCCACAGGAAGGTGAAATATGATCCTTGGCTCTGCCTATCATGGCAGTAGCCACTGAGTACAGCTTTAACCATTCCTGGATGCAGAAGTGGGCTTCCCTGGCTGGGCCAGGTCAGCTCTTTGATGCATGAGCCGATTTTAATCCCCACATCTGGCCTGCAAAAGAGGGTGTGTCAGTCCACACTGCAGACTAGAGGAGCTCAGAAAGGCTGAGTGACTCATCTGGAGTCACACAGCCTGGAAGTCACAGTCACAGGTTTGTTCCTAGGGGCATCTGGCTCGCCTCTGTCCTCTCCCCCAATCCCCATTTCCCTCTATCAGCACAAGTGGGGTTAGCTGCTGTCTTGAGAAGGGATCTTCTCCTCCCCTGGCACCTTGAGGACACTGGTCTTCCCAGCAGTTCAGCCTGTTTTCCATCTGCCTTTCACCCGGTGGCTCTGCTATCCATAGCCTGGGGCTTGGGAAGCTTGTCTTGAACTTGCAAGGCTGAATGCAGATAAAGAGACTTAAGGGCTGGACTTTAGACCTCCCAACATCTAGCTGTGAAGAGAAAAGTTGTGTTGGTAGCTTGCTGGAGTGCTGGGTTGGGGCCTAAGAACATCCTGGGGGTAAAAGCCAGTCTGATTGGTCCATGAAGGCTGTGCCTTGCCTCTGGCTTCCAGTATGAGACCAGGATGGAAGAGAACTGGGCTAGGCCATCCTTCCCGGATCTGGGTGTGAGGGTGGAAGCTGATGCCCTGTGCATTTGTGTCTGCCTGTCTCTAGGGGGTTTCTCTTCGCCTGGATCTTGGTCTCATTTGCCTGTCATCTGGCCTCCACCCAAGGAGCTCCTGAAGGTAATTCTCTCTTTTCTTTGTCCAGTGGGAGACAAAGAAGGGCGGAAGAGAACTCGAGAACTAGGGTAGCAGATATCCACACCGCTAGCTGGAATGTAGAGGCTCAGTTTTCCCATCCAGAGAATGGAGCCACCCATGGGCCCAATTCCCTGGGGTCTGTGAGGGGTTGGAAGAGTTGCTTATAGGACTATCCTGTTTCCATGAGTCCTATCTGAGTGCCTCTTTTGCTTCAGTCTGCTGGGTATCTTAAGGCAACATGGAGGCTGTAGTGTCTTTGCCCACTCCTGGCATCCCTACACCCTTGGCTTTTCTTGTCCCTGGAGAGCTGTCCAGGCATCTATGGGCTAGCCACTCCACTGCCCATGGAAACTCAGACCTTTCCTATATCTGTGCCAAGTGGACATAATGCCTCTTAAATTAACTCTCCTTCCCACCTCCATGCCTGCCACATTCTGGGGCAGGCAGCAGGCACCATGAGAGTCCCCATAGCCTGACCTGGCCTCTGGGTAGGAATTGTACCCCTGGGAGGTAAAAGGGCCATGCCTGGAAGGGACTTTGCTGCCCAGCAACATTTGTTCATGTGTCATATTTTCCGAGCTTGTGGAACAGCTGTCCAGAGTCCTGAGTCAGGCAGGGGGTGGGAGCGACCGGAGTTGTACTGAGCCAGGTTTATGTAATAAAGGCATCTTGCTGGAGCCAGCTGGCCTGCCTGTGTGCCCTGGCGCAGGCCCTCAGTTCGTTCCTTGTCCCCTATCTCTTCCTCCCGGTGGGATTCAGGATGGGGCTCTGCTTTGCCTCCTGACCCATCTGAGTAGCTTTAGAGCAGTGTGGGGTGGTGGCTGAGAACAGAGACTCTGAACTTGGGTCCCTAGGTTCCAGCTCTAGCTGTGAGCTGCACAGCATCCTGGGTAAGTTACCATATTGTAAGCCTCATCTGCTGGCACACATCTGCCATGCCATCCTGGCACTTGAGGAAGAGACAGGAAGTTTCCAAGTTCCAGGCTTGTCTGAGCCACATAGTGAGACCTTGTCTCAAAAAAACAAGAAGTTAGCCAGGCGGTGGTAGTGTACACCTTTAATCCCAGCACTCAGGAGGCAGAGGCGGGTAGATCTCTGTGAATTCGAGTCCAGCCTGGTTTACAGAGCAAATTCCTGGACAGGCTCAAAAGATACACAGAGAAACCCTATCTTGAAAAACAGAGGTGGGGAGGGAGGGAGGGAAGAGGAGAGAGGTATTTTTAGATGCAA
The DNA here is from genome assembly GCF_003668045.3 of Cricetulus griseus. Lineage (NCBI taxonomy): Eukaryota > Metazoa > Chordata > Mammalia > Rodentia > Cricetidae > Cricetulus > Cricetulus griseus. The sequence continues at coordinate 82,653,067 of NC_048595.1, read as the reverse complement.
TTCATGTATGTAGTGCACTAGTCAAATTCCCTCCTCCAATATGGTTTGAGACATGGATGTATGCACATGGTAAGCATATTCAATTTTGTTCTTGTCAGCCCTGATTTTGCACATCTGAAAGGTCTAGGAAGCACCCCCTGCTACAGTACAGTAGTCAGAAACTTCAGGACTCACAGTTTGTGCTTTAGCAGCTTCAGAGTCCCCGCAGAAGCTGGCTGTTCATCAGGTTCGAAAGCCATCTGAGGATGAAAAGGGAGCAGGCCAATATGATGCCTATCCTGGCCAGCTGTGTCTCTTCTAGGCTTGGCCACCTGGCTAGAGGTCTGGCATATAGAGAAAGATGTAGGGGTGTGCCAAGAGCAGGCCTGAGGGATACACTAACACTGTAGGGTGTGCAGGTGGCTTACTTCCCCAGCTAAGTGGCTCCTCCCTCTTGAAGTTGCTTATAGTGAATAGTATTTCATGATAAGGCTATCTCAGTGACTAAAACAAGTAAGATCTGCTTAAAAAAAAAGTTATAAGTAGTCTTTCAGCTTAGAGCTGGGGACTGGCTTGTGTGAGAAAGGATAGGAAGGAGAGACTATGGGTGACATAGAAGACCCTTGGATTCTCTACAGGAAAGAGCTTTCATCTAGGCCATTGTTATGCTATGGATATAGCACCCTGGGGTGCAGAGTCCATAGAACACTTAGAGCCTGTTGCGCTGTCTGAACGGCTGAGGATCAGGAAGAGACTCCGGCAGGGCCTGAGTCAGGATGAGTGTCTAGGTGCTCCTCATTGTCCTGTCCTTTTGTCCATCTAACTCTGTATATCTGTTTTCCTATGTATCTGTTTTTCTCTCCACCCATTCATCTACCCACCCATCTCTGTGCATCTGTCTTTCCACCCATTTTTCTATCCATCCACCCATCCATCTGTCTGTTCATGGTTGTCAGCTGAGGACCAGTTAGATGTCATGTATTGAATTCAGGTTCCAGCGTAGCCTGGGATCTGTGCTCTGGGGCAATGAGAACATTCAGCTCTTCATATTAGAGTCTCAAGGCTTCAGCCCAGACGGAAGTTTTAGAGATATCTGGAAGTTCTAGAGGCACTAGATGGCTCCCCGCAGAGGTTGAGGTCTGCAGTCAGTTTTGTAGATGCTGACAGTTCTGATAGTCGAAGATGGTCAAAAGTGGGTCAGGATGCCTTTCTTTCCATGAAGACTGGGCCACATGGTGAGAACTTGTCTTAAAAGCAAAACCCAGAAGATTGTTAGAGCTAATGCATGCATACAGTGTGGATCATTGCATTTCTGCCTTTAAGATGCTTGAGAGAAGCAGGTTCATGTGCATGGAGAGCAGATTTGCATTTGTTCTTGCCAAAACCATCCCTTTGCTCTGGGAAGCCATGACAACGTAATTACTAAGGATGGGAACTGGCTAGACCACGGTCAGATGTCTGTATGCTTGGCTGGAGAATGGAGATTGCACGGGTACGTGGGTTACTTCCTCTGTGCCCTTCAAAGCTTCTTGGGAAGAAGGCTCAGTGTAGTTATAGCTCTCTCTGAGAGCAGAGGCTAGCTTCTGAGCCTGCTCCAGCCAGAGACCTTGGGTGGGAAGGTGTGCCTCTGATGAGGTGGTGAAACTAGACAGGCTCCCTGGACTTCCTGACTGAGTTCCAGTGAGATATTGCTAAGGAGATTGGTTCCTGGAAGGAGAGGAAAAGGTCATCTCTGGCTCTTGGGTGTTTGGTGGACATCATTGTTTTTGGTGACAGCAATTGTCATTTGAAAGTACTTATTGTTAGTCCTTTTACCATGGAGGCATTTGCCCATTTAGTCATCTCAACATCCTTTTGCAATGGGTCCTATGGTATGACTCCATCTGACAGATAGGAAGACTGAGGCTCTAGGTCCACAGGGTTAAGAAGTAGTAGAGCTGGGTGTGGATCCAGGATGGACCCAGGAGGGTAGGCAGGAGCATGCAGCCCAACCCTGAGATGCAAGGTTGCAGTGTGGCACAGATGGTTGCCGTGTGACACCTCAGCCTGAGGTAGGGCTCTGTGCAGGGAAATGAGTAGATTCCCAGGTGGCTGCATGTGGCCAGAGCTGGAGCAGGCTCTCACCATCTTATCTTATCTCTCCCAGATGTGGATGTCCTCCAGCGGCTGGGCCTCAGCTGGACGAAGGCCGGGGGTGGCCGGAGCCCTGCACCCCCCGGTGTTATTCCTTTCCCATCTGGCTTCATCTTCACACAGCGGGCCAGGTTGCAGGCCCCCACGGCCACAATCCTTCCCACCGCCCTGGGCCAGGAGCTGGCGCTGGTGTTAAGCCTCTGTTCGCACCGTGTGAACCATGCCTTCCTCTTCGCCATCCGCAGCAGGAAGCACAGGCTGCAGCTGGGCCTGCAGTTCCTCCCCGGCAGGACACTTGTTCACTTGGGGCCTCGACAATCTGTGGCCTTTGACCTGGATGTGCATGATGGGCATTGGCATCACCTGGCCCTAGAGCTGCGTGGCCGCACGGTCACATTGGTGACAGCTTGTGGGCAGCACAGGGTACCTATCCCACTGCCTTCCCGTAGGGACTCCATGCTTGATCCTCAGGGCTCCTTTCTCTTGGGGAAGATGAACCCTCGTGCTGTCCAGTTCGAAGGTGCACTCTGTCAGTTCAGCATCCATCCCGTAGCGCAGGTCGCTCATAATTACTGTGCCTACCTGAGAGAGCGGTGCCGACAGGTGGACACATATGGTCCCCAGGTGGGAGCCCTCTTTCCCTGGAACTCTGGTCCAGCCTTTGCCCTGCACCCTGAACCAGCCTTCCTTGGCCTGGGGAACCTGACCAGAGCCCCAGCAACCCTGAGTGCCAGGCCTGTAGTCAGGGCACCCATGGTGACTATGGCTCCTGCCATGCCCACCAAGCCTCTGAGGATTGTCCCCCCAGATGTCCCCCAACACAGCTCTGCCCAGACCCCACCAGGACCTGCCAAACAGTCAGTCAGAAAAACATCTTCTCCTTCTCCTTCAGCTTCTTTGGCTAGTTCCACCAGGATTTTTCATCCAGCTGCTGCCCAGCCACTACAGATCACAGTTACTAGCCCCACCAAACGTCCCCCCACTAAAACTCCCCCATCTTCCCTTTCAGTTACCCCTGTGAAAGGTCCCCATCCAACCCAGAAAACAGCCGCCCCTTTACCCACAAAGCCTGTTGTTCTGCCTGCCCAGAAGCCGGTGACACGCACTCCCCACCTTGCACCTTCCAAAGCCTCTAGTCCCACAGGCAGGCCTGTCCAGAAGACCTTTGTGACACCCCGACCTCTAGCACCCAGTCCCCAGCCCCTGCGCCCCACTGTTGGCTTATTGAAGAAGTCTGCTATTCCCACAGTAGCAGAGTCTAAGTCCAAGATAACCAGTTGGGCCAGCAAGCAGGTCCGCACCAGTGCCCCTAAAAGTCTTCAGCAAACTATTGTGTCCCAGTCCCCTGTTCCCTACCTAGGCTCTACAAGAGCCTCTCTGACACTGGCTACAGCCCTCCCTCCACTGGGCTTTGGAAATCCTAGAATGGCTCCTCCCACTCATGACTCCTCTTCAACTCCTGCTGGGAGCAAGAAATTCAAAGGACTGGAAGCCTCCAAGAAAACCAGACCTAAGAACAGCCCCCGGAAGCCCATACCTCTCAGGCCTGAGAAGACAGCCAGGGATGCCCTATCAAGAGACCTGACAACCAAGCCCAGCCAGCTGTCCACCCCCCTGGTCCTTGCTCCAGCTCACCTCCTGTCCTCCAGCCCCCGGCCCACGAGCAGCAGCTTCCCTTTCTTCCACCTGCCAGGCCCCACACCTTTCCCAATGCTGATGGGACCTCCAGGATCCAAGGGAGACTGTGGCTTGCCGGTAAGCCTGGGTAGGGTCTGCATGCTACTTGGTGTGTAAGCGGGTGGCTATGGGATAGTTTGGTTCAAGAAGACACACCCTGGTAAGGATGAGGGAGAAAGAAGCTACCTGGGACAGGGAGCCAATTTGGTCCCCAACTCCTTGGCCTTACTGTCTTAGTGGTCACATGTCCTAGGGCAGAGTTGTGATCCATTGGAGGAGATTTGGTAGGAGTTCCTGAGTTTAGCTAGCTCAGGTCCCAAGTAATTCACTGCTAACCCAGTGCAAGGATCTGGGACTTCAGGAACATCATAGCTGATGGACCTAAGTCACCACAATGAGCTGACAAGCATCTCCCCATGTGGCCCTGCTGGCCTGTGTGTCTGTCTAGGAGCTGTAGACAGAAGTCACAGATGAGTAGCTTGGGATGTATTTTGCTTGGCACGTGCAGCATTCTTTTTATGCAATCTAGCAGTTACTGACATTGAAAAAGTGGGATGGTTTATAGGAAAGTCTAGTTCACTCAGTTCTCTTGGAGGATGGGAGGTGTGGTGACTCCCAGGTAGACTCTTCTCACTATGATCTCTCTTCTCCTTGGAGCTTCCTACCTGATCATCCCCTTGGCATTGACTCATGTCACCTATCTGACTGGTACTTATGCTTAAATGTCCACCCCTAGTTGAGGAGTTGAAGATGAGGATGGACCTTGTGGGTCACGGAAAAAGGAAGAGACAAAGAAAAAGCATTCCATGTGTAGAGGGTCACCTGGCACTGTGTCTAGGGCCAATGACCTTCCCTGGCTGAAGCCCAGTCAGTCCAGGCAGGGAGTAGTAGGATGGGGGTTCTAGAAGGCTCAGGCCCCTACTCTGGCCTTTGCAATGGCCACAGTGCCATGGTTACCCCCTGCTCAAAGCCAGGTCTCCCACTGGGCTCTGGGTTTGAGGGTCAGGTACCCTGCATTGTGGAGACAGTGGCAGATGCTGGGGCTTCCTGGGTCTTGCAAACACACTTAATGAGTTTTAATAATCATTAGGAATAATATTTACCCAGCCTGTCTCCAAGGGGACAGAGTCTGCTCATTATAACCATATTTTGAAGCTTATGGAAATAGTGTACATTACTCTGCAGTTAGGTCAGCACTCAGCTCAAGTTTCCAGTTGTTCTCAACCGGCAGTCTAGAGTTGGGGATCAAAGGGTCTAGAGGACAAGATGTGGAACCTTTGCACTCAGCCTGCCCCTGGCAGAGGTGCCCTTGGCTCAGACAGCTCGACTGTGCTGAACTGTGCACTCTAGGCCCATGGAACACAGGGTTGAGGAGGTGAGCTGCCCTCTTGACTCTGGCTGTGTGGTGCATCACAACTGAATGAAGGAGGCTAACCACTCTCTCCAGGCCAGGAGAGGACAGGGCCATGTTTGAGTGTGTGGGCTTTTAGCAAGTAGATTGCATTTTGGGACTATGGAATATATTAACTATGTCCCTTTTCCCTGGGGTTTGGGGCTGCGGCTCACATTCTGCCAATCTCATCCTTGAGTTTTCTCATTATCAGGGGAGGCCTTGGAGTCTCCATGCTCAGCTGAGGGATGCTCAGGGATTCTTTAGTTGAACCCCCCTCTTTGGGCAGGTGACGAGTTAGGAGACTGCACAGAGAAGGTCAGCACTTGCCCAAGTTTGCACAGGATATAGGAGGCAGGGTTGAGACTGTATTATGGACTTTAGGGTCTGAGACCAGAACACTCTATCCTCTTCCTACCCAGGGTCTATGCAGAGGCTCTGGGTTCAGGGTTGAAGCAGAGAGGCCTCAGGATGAGTCAGGCCCTGCCCTTGGCCTCAGAGGAAGGTCTACAGAGTCTTGTGCTTTGACACAAGATGACAGGCCAGGTTTCTGGGTGTCTATCTAGTACCCAGTGTATCCCTTTTGGCCCCATGAAACAGAGTGTGTGACCATCCTCTGCCACAGGTGAGCAAACAGGGAGGTGAGGCACAGGGCTTGAACAAGGACACCAGCATCTTCCTGCAGGGTTAGGGATAAGGGGGGCATCAATTTGCATGGTGCCATTCCTGTCCCTGACCCTGTCCTGTCCCTGACTCACTCCCCAGCTTGGAATTCTCAAGTAGGAACCAAAAAGCTACTAGAATCTTTGCCCACCATGTGGCAGCTGGTAGGTAATGCTCATTTCTTTTCCCTAGATATGGAAATGGAGGCAGTGGGGACATGGACACACATCTTACCCTCTCATTTCTCCTGACCCACAGGATCTGAGCCCAGCAGAGGGAGGCTATGCTTCCTCGGTCTGGGGATGCATGGATCTGTGTTTAACCCTGCTTCTGCTCCATACTGCCTCTGAACTGGTTCTGTAGCACGGGGTGGTGGCCTCCACCTGTTGTGCAGAGGATGCCCAGGGATCTGTCATGGGAAAGAAGCATGAGGGACTGTCTCCTTGGAGACTTTAGGGGATTCCCTCATTCCTCTCACGGCCTGGAGTCCCTTCTAGGATGGGCATTGGAGAGCAGGGTCTGGAGGGAACCATGATGGGCGTGTGTTGTGGTTCTCAGGTGAGGCTAAGATGTTGTCTATAGAAGTTGGAGCAGAGTTGTCTAAGCTGAGGTAATGGTTCATGGAGTGGCATGGAACCATGTGCCTAGGAGGCTGCTGGTCTCAGCTCATGTTTGCACATCTGTGTCCTTGGGGAGACCAGGCCAAGATATGATCCACAGCGCTCAGTGAAGATCTCTGACACAAATATGAATGAATTTGATCCTTGCAAAGACCAGATTGTCCTGGTTGCCAGGCCAGAAACCTTGGGGGTCAAACGTAACTCTCCTATCAAAGCAGGTACAAGATTGTGTGGCATTAAGAAGAATGCTCACCTTGTAGTCTGAAAAACCTGGGTGTTTTTATTCCTAGTCCAAGTGATGATAAAATTCCTAGATGCTTTGTGCTGTGTGACCTCTGGCAGGTCATCCCACCTCTCTGAGCCTTACTTTCTGTGAACTGGGATGCAGTAAGACTTAATTCTCCAGGGTTGTATAATTTCAGGAGGAACTTTTTGAAGGTCCAAGAAGGCAGCAGAGGCTACCATTTATGGCTATTACCCTTCATACCTAGATGGCCTCGAGGTAGAAGGGGTAGGAAAGAAGTTACCAGCATTTAGCCAGAACTGAATCCCTGAGCCAGGCCCTCATGGCACAGTAGTGAGTGAACGGAAGGGAAGTGGGCCCTTTTCCTACAGGCAGCCCCTTTGCTGGACTTTCAACATGCCTGGGCCAACAGAAGGAGGAGAGCAAAGAAGCCAGGGAGGCAGGCTTTGGAAGTTGGCTCTCAGGAGCAGGGGTAATCTGGGGACCAAAAGAGATTGCTCTGAGAGCACACATAATCCAAGAAAATGGCTGATTACTCTCCCATTTTGCAGCTGGACACGCTGAGACTGGAGACATGGGGAGGTATGATCACTCAATCAGAACCACACAACTGGGTTCCCATTAAGAAGTTATTTCCCAGTGAAGACAATAGGTGCTCTGCCAGCATCCATGGTCTCATCAAGAGACAGGCACAGAACAGAAGCCCAGGGACCAGGTCATGCAACAGAGCAGCACACTAAGGATGCAGGTCCCCCAGAACCCAGGCCTGTAGAATGTCTTCCTGTTTGTTGATTACCACGGGGAGATGCTAGCAGATCTGACTCTTTGTGCAGGACCTCATTGCAGCTGCCACAAAGGGGAGGTTCTTGTTCAAGAGCAGGATCCCCTTGGACTAGCTCTGGGAGGTCAGGATACCAGGGGAAGTCCTTAGGGCTGTTTCATGTTTCCATGGCTCTGTGCGTGTGCATGCACCCTGGCCCAGGCCTCCTGCATTCCCTGGACAGAGACAGGCCTGCGGTCCCCACCCCTCCCCCACTCAAGCCCTCTCAGAGGCCTCCTTGTTTGCAGTGTGGAGTGGAAAAATCCCACCCCAGCTCATGATTCATTGGGCTCCCCCGCTCAGGCTATGGGCCTGGAAAGAAACAGCCACGTTTTCCACTGTGCAAAAGCAGGGACTCACTTGGATGGAACAGAGGGGCCATGCACCCACCATTACCCTAGCCAACAATGTGAACACTGAGTACACCAGGGGCATGCCTGTTGCTGGGCTGGATGGCCATGGCCCAGACCTCTGGCTGATGGGCTGGAGGTGATAGCCATCCCTCAGCTAGGGGCCTGGACTGCTGTGTCAAGAGCCAGGCCATAGTCTGACCATGCCTAGCTGTGCTATAGACCCCAAGTTGCACTGAGGTATGCTGAACAGATGTGCCAAGCAAGGTCAGACTCTGGCCCAGATGCTCCAGAGCTCCAGAAGAAATGTCAAGAGGGTGCCTCTAGGCTTCCATAGTTGTAGCCTCATCAGGGTCCACCGGAGTCCAGCCTTGACTTTCTGGCAAATGGAAATGGTCTCATTACTGTCCTACCTGATAAGTCCAATTCCAGTTCCCGACAGCTCAGGAGACGCCAGCATCTGGAAGGTTGGGCATGTTCATTTCCCTGGTGATCACATAGGGAAGGGACTTTAGGCCAGGCCACGTGGTTACTTAGAGACAACTGTCTAGCACTGTCTGTGAAGAAGTTGCCCAGGGTGAGAAAGCAAGATCAGTGACCTTGTTCAGCCTCTGCTTCCTGCTAGCTGTGTGGCCTTGGACAAGTCATTTTGCCTCTCTGAGCCATCTCTGATTTTTTTTTTTTAACTCATCGAAAGGGCTTGGGATACCTCCAGCAGTGCATTTCCCTCCAACTGTGGGTCACCTGCCCAAGAGAACTGAGCCAAGGAGGAGGAACTACTTGAAAAGACACTACTCTCCCCAAAACAGTAGCAAGGGGTGTGTGTAGCTTAAACTACTGAATGGAGACTCCCAGAGGCTTGCCTAGCAGAAATAACAACTCATGCTATTTGAGAATCAACTTCATGCCAGGCACAAGGATTAGCACGTTTTATAGATTATCTGTGGCGACGGGCTATTATTATCCTCATTGGACAGCCATGGAAACCCAGGCTTGGAGAGGGAGTAGAAACAGCTGGCACAAAGCCACCTCTCCCAATAGCAGGGTTCTCTGCTGGTGCGAGCCCCCTGTCCCATGCTGTATTCTGTGGCTCTGAAGAAGAGATGGCCTGGCCTCAGTTCCAAATCTATGTGGACTGGATGACTGGAAAGGTACTGTCAGCTTGACTGGAGGCACCCAAAGGCTCAGAGTAGGTTGGGACTTGCCTGAGGCCACGCTGTGTTCTCCTCCCTCTCATAGGACTGTCCAGTGACCGTGGACTAACTGGTGGTATCTAACTGTCTGGATCTGGACTATGATTCTCAGGGACAGCAAGCCCCGGAGTATTCACAGGCCAGCATGCCAAGCTGAGTGGAGCCTAGCTGGGCTGCCCAGTGTGAGAGCATGATCTGTTGCCAGCCAGAACGAACTCAGTTTTCAACACCGATTCTGACTCTGGGCAGGGAACCTGGAATCTCGTGGATGGTTATTTGAAACAAATGAATTCCCAGGCCTCACACTCCTCGAAAGCCTGGCTTCCTTTGAGGGGTTTGGGCTCAGCCTCTTGCATTCATGTTTGCTAATCTCATTTTCTTCTTTGGGGTGGAAGGGACAGTCATTAGTTACTACATACATTTTAAAGGGAGCAGCTGAGGCATGGGCAGGAGGAAGGAATCACACAAAGTCCCAGCATGTAGTGTTAAAATCAGAATGCAAACAAAGTTTAGCCCCTGGCTTAGTCAGCCCACTCCTGCTTTCCTGCAAAAGGAGCCAAGATAGGGCCATGCAGGTGCTTGTAGGTCACTTCAGGGCCAGGCCTTTCTCTCTTGGGAAATGAGAGGCCATTAAATATTGTTGAACAAGGACATGGTCGGGAGATTAGACCAGAGGAGACAGAGAAACCTATGGGGCTTTGTTGCAGGTTCCTAAGAGCTGTGATGATGCTGGACCCCATGGGAACACATGAACATTTTAGTGCAAGCTCTGTGGTGTATAAGGCAGTAGACATATACTGCCCCTTATCCTTAAGTAGCCCTACAAGGACTGCGGCCCTTATTCGGGCTGGGCTGTCAGAGTGGTGAGTTGGCCACACCCAGCTGTGCATGGCAACAAGGCCATTTGAACTCCGGCCCAGCTGTTTCAAAGCCTCTGCGTGTGCCCTTCATGCTACACTGTCCCTCTGTGGTGCAGGGAAGCTTGGTGTGACCTTGGCTAAGTCCCTTCTCTGCTCTGGCTCTGCAGAGAACTTGGCTGAGCTCCCAGTTGCCTGCTGTTTTGTGTTATCAGACATTTGGCCTAGCCCTGGGGGTAGGATGACTCATCTTCTGTGTTAGTGCCTTTGAGGAGACTGCCATTTGCAAAGAGAGCCAGGCTTCCAAACAGATATTTCCCCAAGAGAAGGGAAGAGAAAAGGGTCAAGGAAGGCTTCCTGGAGGAGGTGGCATCCTAACAAGTTAGCTGAGTGATAAACGGCAGGGCTTCACAAACTGGGAAAGAACAGGTACTGTTTGTAGAAGGCCTGAAAACTCCAATAAGCATGAATTCCCCAGGACAGAGAACTTGGGACTCCTCTCTGTAGCCACAGAACTTCTGTACAGGATTGTTTTCTGTACATTTTCTGCTGTACCTCAGCATTGCCTCACACTCTCTTGCTTTATCTTCAGGGTCCCCCTGGGCTGCCAGGATTACCTGGATCTCCAGGTGCACGAGGTCCTCGGGTAAGTGACGGTGTTCTTGATGACTCTTTAGTTTGCATCCCACTGCCCATGAAGCCCCAGTCTGCCCCTCTCTGTACCTGTTTCCCATTTTGTCTTTTGGGGTGCACATGGTATGTGACAACAATGACATCTTGTACCCTTACTTGTTCCATCCTTTGTGACCTAGGGCATGGCAGGGATTCCTGAAGTCCATCTACATGAGCAGGTATTTGATCTGGTAAACCCCAGTGTGGCAGGAAGAGACCCTGGGGTGCCTCCCAACTCTGCCTGGTCTGGGGGTCTGACAGAACAGTTCTGTGTTCCTAGAGAAGTGCTAAGCTCCCAGGCTGAGACCAATGGCATTCATATCCTTGCCCGGGCTGATTGAGCCTTTCTGAGGCCAAGGGCTAGGCAAGCACCAGAGGAGGAAACTGCCTGTTGAATGTTTTTATCTCCAAGCCCTGCAATTGGTTTTGGTTATGCAATTACTTGGGCCCTGTTTCTTTCCAGACCTGGCTGTGTCCTCCTGAGCCCAGGACTCTGGAACCTTCCATCTGATCTGCCTTTCCTCCTGGCTGCAAAGCCTGCTGGGGTGCATGCCCAGAGCTGGGAACTATACACACTATACATGTGTTGGGATCCTGCATTTTGACCTAGTGTTCCAGGGCCAGGCATTCTGACCCCTGTCCCCAAACTTTGCCTGACCACCAGCCAACTTTGCTCAGTGTCGTTCCCCAGGCAGTTCTCCTGTGCAAAGTCCTCTGTCTGTAGCTCAGATGAGCTGCCACCCCCCATTTGGATGACTCTCCCTGTCTGGAGCTCCTCAGCAGTTTGCCTGGTACACACATGCTCCCAGAGCTCTGCTGGCTAACCCACATGAAGGTGATGCCACCCTGGGAAATAAGTACTAATAGTCTCCTTATTGTACAAAGGAGAAACCTGAGATTTCCAAAGGTGACTTTATTCCTTTATTCTTTTAGATAAAGTCAGAGGAGACGTGCCAGAGCCAGGGCTGAGCCCAGGCAGTTTCATTCTGTGGCCCATTCACCTTCCTGAGTGTTCATTGTGTTGATTTTTCTATCAGCACAGCCCTGGTACCCATGTGGCCACAGTAGGAGACAGGCCATGCTTGCCTGTCCATCTGACATGATGCCTAGCAGAGGTGCTGGGGGAGTGTTTGGGAAAGCTTCCCACCAGGAAGTTGTGTTGACATTAGGCAAGCCTAGTCCATCCTTCTTACTGACCTCAGTTTCCTTACCTGTGGGATCGGGTTCTACATCTCGGAGCTTCCTTCCAGCTTGGATGACTCTCTTGCATATACTTTGGGCTCTCTACCTGCCCCACTCCCTTCACCCTAGGTCTACACTGGAAATTCCATAGATCCTAAAATTCCACAGCTAGCGGAATGTTGGGTTAAATAACCCTGCTGCCTCTGCAAATGCAGCAGCTCTGGGCCCTGTGAGGGGCAGGGTCCTACCTGAGATCACCCAGAGCTGTGTGGCCTTGTACATTCCCCGAGCCTGTGGAGGGATGGGGAATCCCCCAGCCCCCCAGTCACCGTTCCAAGAAGCTCCATTTATGGAATTAGTCTGCTTGGCTCTTTATCAACTATGCGCTTATGAGGCAGTAGCTGGGAGGATGCAGATGGGACAGCCGTGAGGGGGTGTGTGTGTGTGTGTGTGTGTGTGTGTGTGTGTGTGTGTGACAACTAAGACAAAGGGAGAGGGGCAGCTGCTCTTGACCTTTGTGAGCCATGCTTGACCCTTGGGGGTTGGGTTGGACTTCAAGGATCCCTCCTCACTGCCCCCCATTGAGCCTGAACTCTGTTTATACCCCAGAACCTTGGCAGGGTGAATGCATGAGCTTTCCCAGACTCCTCAGAGGATCATAGTTTGGGGTACTCATAGGACAGATAGGGAGACAGAAGCTGGGGCGGGGTCACACTGAGTGAGACTCAGAGCCTGGACCAGGTCCTAACCTGTTCGGATTCCACCCCTAGACTGTTGGGAGTGGGGTAGGAGGGCCACATATAGCACTATAAATTCCCCAGGCTAAGAACTCTCTGGACACCCTTTCTTCCTGCAGTGCTTAGAGAAGGGAAGGGTCCCATTAAGAAGGTGACTTGGTGTGAATGTGACAGGCTACAGCTGGGGGATGGTTCAGAGAATGAGGCAAGGAAGCTGAATTAGATCCAGTCAACAGATGAGAAAGAGGGATCCACCTGGAGGCCTTGAGAGCATGTGGGACCAGAGACCAGTGAACCCCTCTAGATGCCCCTTCCCCCATCTACTCCTGACTATTGCCTCTGGGCAAAGGTCCTAGGGCATAACCTACCTCTCTGGTTTATGCTGCTGGGCTGGAGGAAGTGGATGTGAGAGAAGCCAGCTGTCAGAGGGGCCTGGAAGATGGCCTGAATAGTACAGTGCATGAAAAACACAGTCTGAAGACAACATCTGAAGACTCCATTCTTGCATGCTCACCCCCTATAGTGTGACCTTGACCAAGCCTCTTGACCTGTCTGGGTACAACTTCTAGCCATGTCTGGAGGATACTGCCTTGAGGCCTGCAGTCAGAAGGAGGGCTCTGACCCTCCTTAGAGGGGTGCCTTTGTCCCTGAGGGACCACACCCACCCTCCATAGAGTCCCAGCCCAAAGACTCTGGTAAAGTTTTGTGGGAGAGGTCACTTTGGTTAGACTAGCCCTAGAAGTTTCTCTGGAGGAGATGGCCTGAAGATAGGTCTAGTCTCTGCTGAGGGGTAGATGGGGAGATGGATAGGACATTCTAGACAGATGGTGGGGACAGCTAGGGCAAAGGAGAGAAAGTACCTGGAGGTTGGAGAAAAACAGTGTAGCTAATTGTGGTACTTGAGGGTCCAGGAGCAAAGGGTATACCCTGAGCTCAGACAGGTCAGGTCAAAGCTTGCTCTGAGCCACCTAACCACCTTCTGGGTTCTGGCTTCCTTATCTTCACAACAGGGGTAATGCTGGCACTTACCTAGGTGCATGGGATGATGGGATATGGTATGGGGCATACTCATGCAGACCCAGAATCCCAGGGTTCCCCTCTCAGAGGAAGCTGAGCTATTGTCTGTGCTGCTCAGCTGGGGCTGAGAAAGGAGCTCACACAACAGGATGGTGTAGGCAGTGTTGTCGGAGGTAGAAGATGGGTGTTTCTTCTTTCTCTCATCTCTTGTTTCTCTCTCTTCCTTTCCAGGGTCCTCCTGGGCCATATGGGAACCCAGGCCCACCTGGCCCTCCTGGAGCCAAAGTGAGTATTATCAGTGGTGTCTGGAGATGTGGCCATAGGTGGCAATGGGCTGGGGCTTTCTCTTAGGGTGTCTCCTGGGAGCTCCTGGTGGAGGACTCTCAGGGTCTTTGTGGGAGAGTCCCTTCCAGACTGTAGATACCCTAGTTTCTCCCTGCATGCTGCTCTGCACTGGAACTGGCTGTGCAGCACAAAGCGGTGGGTTTAGCTTGTGGTTGGGGAGGTGGCAGCTTGGAACCTGGGGCCCTTGAGGTGGGAGTAAGCAGAAAGGCAACCTGGTGCTTCCCAGGGAGAGACTTGACCTTGAATGTCTGATAAGGCTTGGGAGATATAACCTGGGGAGCTGTGACAGCTTTGACCTGGGAGAGGCATGGGAAGATGGATGTTTGGAAGGTGGCTGATTGTGGTAGGTGGGGTTGGGGTGTGGACCAGGCTGAGCCAGGAAGAGTGGGCTCATACTGGAGAGTGATGCAACCTAAGGCAGACGAGGTAGGGGAGAGAGGATGGAGATTGGAAGGAGATGGGACACTGGAACTCTCTGGAACTGGCCTGAGTGACAGCTTTCAGGTCAGAAAATGGACTGAGATGACATGTTTGTGAACCTGCAGCCCAGCCATGGTAGTAATGGGAGAAGCCTGAAAGGAGTGCTCTGAGCTGCAGATAGAGCAGGCATGGAGGTGAGCATAGGCTGCCACCCCCCACCCCCCAACCCTCACCTCCCACCCCTGCCAGGAGCCCTCTTGGAATACTCAGGTTTGTTTCTCATGAGACTGTCACAGCTGGGGCTTTGATGATGACAGAACCCCAGCCACTGAGCACCTACATTGGGTAGACATCAAGGTAGTCAGGCTGTTGTCTGGAGTAGTGGGCGGCAACATTTGGGTCACGGGGAAAGAAGCTTCTGGAATGGTAGAAGAGACGAGGGAGGGGGAAAGTATAGAGCATGAAGTTAGTGAACTGCCCACTACTGTGAGCAGGCCGAGAAGAGCAGTAGGTCTCCTGGCTCCCTGGCTTCCTGTCCCCCTCTTCATACCAGGATAACCAGGTGAGTAACAGCCCTAAGCTTTGGCTGGCCAAGGTCCAGGGTCACTCTTTGCTAAGCCAAATGCAAGAGTGAATGGCTTAAGGAAAGTTTTAACTGTCTGGCCTGGATCATGCTGAATAAGCAATGGCTGGCCTCTAAACCAGGCTTTTGAGACTCACTGAGTAACCCCAGCTGGCCTGTGAGATTCTCTTGAAGTGGCTACATACGGGAAGCCCCGGACACACAGATATACTGGACCAGTGCCCTATGCCAGAGTCCTTGTAAGGTTCTGCAAGCACACTGCTCCAGCCCCCAAGGTCTGTCTGTGGCTCTCAGGTCAGGCTGAACTGGGATTCCTTCTTGGAAGGCAGGCAATGGGGCCCTTAGGAATCTTCACCCAGCAGCTGCGGGGCACACCAGGTTCTAGCAAGGCCAGCAGTGGGGACAATTGCCACCATGTTTTATTGCCCCTCTCCCTGTATGCACTGTGTACATGTCTTACTCACTAGTCTCATCTGATCCCATACTGACTAAAAAAGATAAGTGTGAGGACTTAAAGAAACTGAGGCATGGGCAGATGAAAACCCAGTGCAGGAACTTGTCCAGATGGGTGAGGCAGAATGGGTTTTCCCTTAGAGATTTTTGTTTGTCAGAGGCAGAGGGTCCATCAAGATATTTGAATGAATGGGATTGCCCTTGGCTTGCTCCCTCGAAACTGGTCCCTTGCTTGCAGGAGGATGCTCCGTCAGCTACTCCTTCTGGCCTTTTCTGGCCCTGGTCACCCTCTGAGCACTGCAGGCAACCTATTCCATCTATGGATGTCCCATGTGGCAAAAGGATCCCTAAAGGCCTCCCCAAATGAAGGGTTTGGCACAGGGCCTGGTCCCTAGCAGGCAAATCCTCTTGCCACTTGGAAATGAAACTTCTGGATGAGATTGACTTGGTTGGCTGAACCTCGAAGTCATCCTGTGTCAATCTAACATGGAAGATGTTGGCTTAATGTAAGCCATTTATCACTGGTCCCAGGCCATTCAGGATATTCTGTATTGGGTGTAACCGAGGGTGTGAGTTCCAGAGAAAACCATGGAATGAAAACTGTCTCTCCCAATGGGACTTCTATAAGGCTATAACGCAAATGATGCCTGGATGCTTGGTTGTGAGCAAAAGTTGTGGCAGTGACTCAAGGCTGACCAGCTGGGTCAGAGACCTCAGTCTGCTGGGTCTGTCCCTGACCATGTGCTGTGGCCAGGTAGAGAGCTCCTTCTGTCTGGATCAAACTGGTGGCTTGGCTGAGACTCAAGGAGAAGAAGGTCATGTGTTTGAGATGGGGGAAGTGTTGTGGAGAGGGCTCTAATTGCTCATCAGGGCTCCTTGAGGTAACCTGATAGAATCACAGGGCTAGCCTTTCTCAGGGCTTTTTGGCTTAGCTTGCTCTCCTGTTTTAGCATGGTGTTGGCTTCCTCTGGGACTGCCCATCTAATGTCATCATCCTTGATTTAGTGAGACCCCACCATGTGCTGTTGACAGCTGTAGTGGCACAGAGCCACCAGCCTCCAGGATGGGAGGCAGGGTCAGAAGATGAGCAGGAAAGGGAGAGACGAAATGTTATCCTTCTGGAGAGACAGTAGTAAAAGAGCTGAGATGACAGGGCTGGGTCCTGTGTTCTGGTGGAAGGCCACATGCAGTGTCCTTGTATTTGCCTGTGGAGTTCTGCCTGGGCTCCACAGCTAGTCCAGGCTAGACCAGGCTCTATCCAACTCTGCCTCCTGCAGAGCCCTGTCAGAAAGAGTGCTCCTCAGCTTCCTCCCAGATAAGGCCCAGGGCTCTGAGTGCACTGAACTAGACTAGGCTTGGGGACAGCACTGGTGAACTGAGTGGCTCAGGGTGGAGTCACTGCATAGACTCATTTATTCACCCACTAATGGTTGGACTTCAGGAAAGTACGGATGTTAAGAACACAGGCTTTGGAACCTAATGACCCAAGCTCAAATTCCCAGTTCTCTCCCCACCCCAGCCCACCCCACCCCACCCAACTTCCACGGCAGTGGGCAGATTGAACTTATCATACCTTAGTTTCCACCTGGAGAGTAGAGTAATTAGAGCAGCTGCCCTCCACACCAGGTTGTGAGGAGTGTCTATGTCTTCTGTGTAGGGAAGGGATACCCTTCAAAGGATGATGGAGTCAACTCATGCCAGGCTCCAGACTGGTCCCAGACTAGCATGGTCCTGCTTTTGAGACCAGCAAGAAACAGAGCATGCCCTTAAGCTAGGGAATGGAGGACAACACTGGTTGGGGCTACTTGGATGTCCGTGGAATTAGACTGATTGTCCTGGGGGTGAGGCCTCCCTGCGGTTAGTAAAGTGGAAGGCACAGAAAGAAGCTGGGACACTTTTGACATTGTCCATGCAGCAGCAAGAAGGCAGAGAATGGCTTCAGTAGGGATGTGCTCAGGAGGTTTGTGGCCTGCATGGCTGCCCCTGTAAGCAAGGCTTGGCCTGAGGTCTATAGGAAGTGTGATGCTGACCAGGGCAATGCTGCTGCAGATCACAGCGAGTCAGGAGTGATGCTTGTCCTTGGTAGTGGGGTGATGGCTGTGTGGTCAGCAGTGGGTGAACTCCCATCCACAAAGAAGTTGGATTCTGCTTCTTGGGGCCAATGAAGTACTGCATCCTCAGGCTGCCACTCTGTCCCTGGTCTGGCCTGGTGGATTAGCCAGTGTGAGTATGGACCCTGGGGTACCACGGGTGCACAGGGACTTAGAATTGGTCAAAATCAGAGTGAGGACAGCCATATACATACGGCTCTCAGGCCTCCAGCCTAGGCTACCTTCCTCTTTCCCATGATGACTGAGGTAGGACACATTCATTAAGGCAAACATGGAGAAGTCCTAAAGGATCTGGGATGAGAAGCCATGGCCGACAGCAGCTCCTGTGCAGCGATAAGCACAGTGCATGTTTGCAGCAGAGGCAGACAAGACACCACGGAGAGCTTCTCTTACTTCATAGGGCAGATGTTATCACTCCCACATTACAGAAGAGGACACCGAGGTCACATTTCTAATGAGTGGCAAGGCTAGACTCCCAGACACCAAGATCAGACACAGAGTCACAGGGCTCATGAACCCTCCACCTTGGGCTATCCAATTCTCCCTGCATGTGTCATATACAGGATGTGGTTTTCTCTCCCAGAGGCGGCAGTCTGGACCTCCTTACCATTCCATGGCAAGCATGTCCCGCTGTGAATGTTTAAGCCTGAGTGTGTTCTAAGGGCTGGTGGAAGGCACCCTGTCAGCATTCTTACCACATTCTTTCTCTAGCTGTGTTCCCTATGCAAAACTAATTTCTGCTAATATACATGTAACATCTTGAAGTATACGACTACACCTGAGTGCTGGGATTTCTATTTCATTAGGATAAATTTGTGGGAAACAGAGTTCCCAGTATAGACTCAGGAGCCAGAGGGCCCCAGTTTGAATTCTGGTTGTACCCTGCACTGCATGTGTGACTTGGGCTGGTTATTTCAAGTCTCCAGACCTGGCTTCCATCTCTGTGAGCAGGAGTGGCTCACACCTCTCCTGCATTGTTCTCAGGACTGAACTGTGTGTGTTTATGTATGTCACGGTATGCATAGGCGTGTGCAAGCAGCATATGTGAATAATTTATAACATGCCTGCACAGAAAAGCTGAGGGTGCCTGGCTATTAACGTCTTAGTCACTGCCTTGGGGGAGGGGAGGGTTGAGCTAATGTTGGAAGAGCATTAGAGGAAGATGCTGAAAAGAGACAATTCATTATTTTTGCTGATCATCTATGACATGTTTTTCCTTATGTCTCTTTGAAATGTGTTTCACCACTTGTAATTGTTTTAGTCGTGGTGGGATGCTGTCTTTGTTATTGACATGTAAACATTATTCATATATGGAAATTATGAAAGCTTCACCTACTTAGAAATATTTTCCTGATTTGTTCATTGCCCATGAGGCTATTCATGGTGATTTTCACAAATGAAAGTTTTATTCTTTTTGTAAAAAATTTACAGTAATAGGACCGGGGAGATAGCCCAGCTTAGTCAAGAGCTTGGGAATCTGAATCCAGGCTCCAGAATCTGTGTTAAAAAAATTATGTGTGATGGGCACATTTGTAACCCTAGTACTAGGGAAACAATTGGAGGATCCCTGGGTGGGGCTTGCTGGCCAGGCAGGCTGGACTTCTCAGTGAAATCCAGGGTAGTGAGAGGCTCTGTCTCAAAAAACACCCCCCAAAATAGATGCACCTGAAGAATCATAGCAGAGGCTGTCCTCTGGCCTACACAAACA
This sequence comes from Cricetulus griseus, assembly GCF_003668045.3. Classification (NCBI taxonomy): domain Eukaryota; kingdom Metazoa; phylum Chordata; class Mammalia; order Rodentia; family Cricetidae; genus Cricetulus; species Cricetulus griseus. The sequence continues at coordinate 82,633,913 of NC_048595.1, read as the reverse complement.
TGTACAGACATATGCATGCACACTTGCACATGCACACATTAACTATATTAACATGTTTAAGGAACTTATAATGAGAAATGATTTGGAAAAGGCACTTTCCCCTTAAAATTTTAAAGCTTTAACTTATTGCTATTAATATTACTGTGTATGACCTATGCATGGGTGCATATGTGCGTGCATAGTGTATGTGTGTGTGTGTGTGCGTGCACGCATGCGTGTGTTCATGCTATGGTGCGATTTGAAGGTCAGAGGACAACTTTGTGGAGTCAGTTCTCTCCTTCTACCTTAACATGAATTCCGAGACCAAACAGTTGCCAAACTTGCACAGCGAATGCCTTTACTGGCTTAGCCGTCTTCCTAGGAGGTACTGGGAATTGAACATGGTTCCATGCATGCTAAGCATATGCTCTGTCATTCAGCTGCAGTCCCAAGCTTATTTCATTTTTATACTTAAAATTTTTTTCTCACGCTTGTGTTAGCGTCAAATGTGTTCACTTTTATTTCCAATCATTCCATAATATCATTTGTACTCAAATTTTTCAAGCCATAGCCATCTGGAATTAATCTTAGTGGGGCTGGGATGTGAACTAGCATTCTAACGTTGCTTTCCCCTTGTAGTTGACCAGTTATTAAGCAGCCTTTGCTCTGGTAATGGTTGTGGAGTAGATGAGGGTCTGTTTTAGGTCATTCTATTGTGTTTCATTGATGTTTGTCCATGTGCATGCTAGTGAAATACTAGTTTATGTGACATTTACTATCTTTGTAATGTGTTTATGTGTTTCCCCTTCTTGCTTCATTTCAAATATTTCTGACTTTTTTCTGTTAAATGAATTTTATTTTCATTCTTATTTAAAAAGCTATCTTGTTTTTTTCTATCTGAAGCTGTATTAAGTGATATATTAATTTGTGAAGAGTCAGCATCTTTAAAATATTAAGCTTTCCTATCCACTACACACATGGTATGTCTTCCAGTTTGGTTGAGGCTTTTAAACATCTTGCAGTAAACTTTTATAGTTTTTATTGCATAATCCCTGCACATTTGTTATTCAGTTTATACTCAAAATTTAATGTTTTGTTGCTGCTATACTTTCTGCTGGCTCTCAGTTACTAAAGAGAACTTTTTATTTTTGCCCTTTTTGTATGTAATTTACAACCCTGTCTTTTCTCTCTTTATGAAGTGTATTGTCTGTTCTACTCATGCTTCAGTTAGTTCTCCTGAATACTCTAGATAGGAAGTCATATTTGCAAATAAGGACATACTTTTTTTTCTCCTCCTTTTCTTTGTTTTTCCTGCTTTATTGCGTTGGCCTGGACTTCTGAACCTATGAAACAGTAATAGCCACAAAGGAAATCTTCAGAGGAAGTCTCAGGACCTGGCCAGATGTGGCTCCTGCTTCTCTTGAGACCCCATTTGCTTATTCATGAACTATTTTGTGATGCTGTCTCTGGGCCAGGCCTTGTGCTGTATACTTGCGGTCACAGGGGAGTTATGTAGGATACTTCCATTTCTTGACCCTTTGTAGTTTAGTCTTTCTCTGTCTTGTTGTCTTTCCAGGCCTCAGTCATAGAGAGCCCTCAGTTCTCTGTTCTCCTTTCTGAAGGGATGGAGCACAACACAGTTCCCATCACACCACAGTCTTAAGACCTAGCATTCATGTTTTACCTTCCAATAGTCTACTTGGCTGTAAGGCTTCATGAACTAGTTCAAGCAGAGGGCATCATGTGCCTTGCTCCAGGTTGCCATGTGACTTGCTCCATGTCACCATATGGCTTGCTCCAGGTTACATGGGCTTCTTGACTGAAGAACTGGGTCTAAGGACCAAATCCTTTCCTTCAACACATAAAGGATTCATAAAACATCATCTATTGTTTTTTTCTCTCATTGGCACCTTTGTAGGCATCTAGCTGGGCAAAGCAGGTGTGTTTAGCCCATGGTCCACAGGCTGTACAAGGTCAAGGTTAGCAACGAATGAAGCTGCCATAATTATAAATTTACTTAAAACATATTTTATGCTTTTTTTTTGAAACTCATTTGTGCAGATGTCAGGTATGAACTTTGTAGATGACAACATCAGAAGATTGAAGACACCAGGAAAGTCTCCATTGTAGAAGCCATCCTTTGTCTGGGCAGAAATACCTTGATCTGAGCCTCAGCTTAACCGCCATCCTTTGGGGATTTACCTACATTTAGGCAAAGCTCTCAGCCTTAGCCCTGCCCTCCACTTATCACTGGAGTGTAGATTTTCACTCCCCTGTGCTGAAATGTAGAGAGCTTACAATCAAGTTTCCTGACCCTAAATCTTACTGTCAGACCTTGGATAAGCAGCAGCTCTTTGATCTGCCTTCATTTCTTCTTCTGTAGAATGGAGCTCATGAGTGTTGCTCCTTCATAGATTCGGGGGTCAAATGAAATAATTTGCAAGCAGGGCTTAAAAGAACACTCACTAAATGTTAGGCTGCTATGATTGTTCTCTCAGGCTTCTCTCTCAAGGAGCCTAACTCCTGTGTTTTTTTTTTTTGTTTGTTTGTTTTGTTTTGTTTTGTTTTGTTTTTCTACCATTAGCACCCCTGGTGTTCAATACTACTTGTGGCTTGTAGTTAATGTTCTGGCTCCCAGATCCTGGCTTGTAGCGAATGTCCATTCTTGTTAATCCGTCTTTGGATAGAGATTATATCCAAGCACTTATAGAGAAATCCATCAATAACTAAAGAGTCACGGTCAGGGAGACAGTCTGTCATGGTATCAATCTTTGTACTCTGTGAAATGACAGAATAAGTACAGTTCACAAAGTCCCACTCCTGTGAGTTTGTGTGCCAGCTCCTCTGCCGGCTGCAGACCATGGTGGGCAAGGTGGTGTGGGGGAGAATATCTGTCCTTTTTTGGCCACAGGAATCCCTGGTAGCTGGGTAGCCTGGGCCAGGCCTTGCACTGTGGACATAAAAGGCATGGAGCTGGGCTTCTGATTTACAGAGGGTGGGAAAGTATCTCAGAGGGGTGGTCATAATGTCAGGTACATCTGGAGGTAGGGTTCTGCAGGTGGGGTGCTCAGGGTGACAGAATTAGGGTTCTTGGGACCTACCAAGGACAGGCTGGCCTTCTATTGGGGCAGCTGGCTGGAGGACGGGATGGATGGCTGGGAGATGGTGGAGAGGGAAGAACCTCAAGGTTGTAGATAAAGGCTTTGACATCAGCCAACCTGCTTCCCACCAGCTTGGTCAGCCCAGGCTGTGCTGGCTTCTCTAAAGCCCAGTCCTGTCCCTCACTGAAGCAGAGAGTAGGTATGTAGACATACCTCACAGAGTATGCATACTAGGGAGCTGGCAGGGAGGCTCTTTCCAGCCCAGGTCAAGATGGTTTCCGGTGGAGATGGACCAAGTTAGGATTTGGGAGGTCTGAGTTCCGACAAAAAAAAAAAGGACTTAGTGGAAATTAAAGCCACCCTTTTTCCATGTGTCACAGCCATTATCTAGGCGAACTGGCTGTTCACCTAGAAACCCGAAAAGCCAGTCTGTATGTGAGTGTACATGTAAGGTACATGTCCTTCTTAGAAAAGTGAGGGAACACTAGTTAGAGAGAAGACCCGTGGCCTGTAGTCCCACTGTGAGCCCATGGCAGGCCCAGGACACCCACCCAGGAATTCTGGCTCTGTGCTCACTGAGGCAGCAAGGCCAGGGGCCTTAGGCAAAGGGGATAGGAGTGGGTTGAGAGGTCTAGTGTTCTCTTGCAGGTGAGAGCTCTCTTTTAATCCCTGTGAGATACAGACAGTGAGCTCTTTGGCCTTTATGCTGACCCAGGCTCTAGGGACCAGGATCCTTGTGACAGAACCCCCTCATATTCCAGGAATGGACAGTGCTTGCCCCACACAGAGACTTGCCGTTACTATCATGTTCTCACCAGTGCACTGCCCTCATCCCACCAGTGTGCTCCCACAGACCTGGGAGTCATGGTTTAGGGGTCCAGTCTCAGTTCTGTGTGCCTTTTCCTGGGTTCCTGAAAGCTCTTGCTCCTGGTCTCAGTTTCCTTGAATGTATTTTGGGGTGATATGGTTCCCTATTCTCAGCCCCCAGCCTAGAGTGGGAGTCTAATGCAGTGTGCAGGTGGGAATGGCCATGATACATATGAAACGCTTTTGTGGGCTTGGCTAGTGGGCGGAGAGCAGAATTTGAACTGCCTGGGGCCAGATCATGGAAGACTTGGGACACTAGAAGGAATCTGGAGTCATGTCGTCAGAGGGAAGCAGTGGATGGTGTTGAAGTAAGACAGTGAGTGACGGGACTGAGGGGGAGGGTGTCTGTGGGTGAAAACCGGCCAGGTAAAGGAAGAGGACTATGATATGTGGGGAGGCTGCTCAAGGTGACATGGTGACCAAAGAAGATTACTTTTATTTCAGGGACAGAAAGGGGACCCAGGACTCTCACCAGGACAGGCTCATGATGGGGCAAAGGTAAGTTCCAGGAACGCCAGTACTCCAAACCTGCCCTGGAACCCTCCAGGAAGAGACCACACATGAGCCAGGAGTCATGAATTCCTGGAAAGTGGACGTGATTTGGTGTTTTTCTTGAAGGTCTTGGTCTATCACAGCACTGAGGCTGTCGCCATACCCAACACCACCTTCCTAGGCTACAGCTGGTGAATCAAACAAACAAACAAAAAAGATTTGGTGTGTGGACACCCTTTGGTAACTGCCCTTTCGCTCAGTGCCCCATAGCTTTCTGTGTGGCTTGCTAAGTGATACTGCCATACAGAAGCTTCCTGGCATTCAGTGCCCTGGAAATTTCCAACTGATCTTCAAAGCCCTTGCAGGTGTTCACTGTGGTGAAAACGTGGTGATTCCAGGGCAGGGAGGTGAAGGGGCCAGGAACATAGGACTTCCTAGCTCCCTGGGGCTATGAAGCTAAATGGGTTGCTTGCAGAAGAGAAAGCACTTAGAGCAAAGCACCTTCCCCATCCCCTAAGCATCCACTTCCAGGTTGAAAAAGGGCCCTGGAGGTCAGATAGGAAGAGAGGACCCAAACTCCAGCATGCTAATCACAGGCCTCAAGTATCATACTCTAGAGTCTGGAGGAAGGTCTGTCTGGCTACTGTATGGACCTTGAGGATTAGGACTTATATCTCTGCATCTCTAGCCAACTGCTAGGCGCATGCACGCCCCCGAGCACGCACACACAAACACACACACACACACACACACACACACACACACACACACACACACACACACACACACGGTAGGGGAGGCCCTTCCTTTGATCTTTTCTTGTCACAGGAGGCTCACTACTTCATACCCCACTGCCAAGCGTTACCACTCAGTAGACCTGAGCTAAGTGAGTCAGTCCCAGGACAGTGTCATGTCCACTCCCTCCATTCTCATTACCTTCGCCAGGGCAGATAGGGCTAGACTGAAAACGAGAAAGACACTCAGATGAGTGTCTAGTGGTAGAGTGGCCTATGGTCCTTTGCTCTGGTCCTGAATGGCAGAAACACCTCCTGCTTGGTGACCACCATCCCCAGTGATGACAATGTGCTTCGGGTGATGAACAGAGCCAATCAGTGAGGGGTATAGTGTGGGGTTAGCCAATTGGGTTTAACATCAGAACCTGCTCTCCAAATGATGTCTTCTGCTTAAGTCCTATATATAAGCCACAGGTGGAGCTGGTGAGATCAGGGAGTCGGGGAGATGGTGACCCCACCCATTCTCCTGCCCCTACCTTGCTCAGTGACCACCATGTCTTCTCTGAAGCCTTTAGGCCCCAGTGAACCTCCATGAGTGGTTGCAGCTATTCCTCACCTGACTCTGTTGTCTGTGTCTTACAGGGTAACATGGGCTTGCCTGGGCTCTCCGGAAATCCAGGACCCTTGGGACGGAAGGTAGGTCTTGGTTCTGTTCTTGGCCTTGGCCATGGGCCTGCCAGCAAGCTTGGCCTTCTAGCAAAAACACTGTGGGTCACCTGTGCCTCCTGGTTGCAGCTGGGTTATCTGGGCACAGAGCCTGTTCACAAGAAATGAGAGGTTTCTGAGTCCTGAGTGTGCCTCTTGGTGTGAAGTAGATCCCCTGTGGTTAATGAGGCGTGACTAGAATACTCACTGTATCTCCCAGTGCAGCAAACCTCAAGGATGCTTGAGGTGGTTAGAGCACTGTCTGAAAGGCCCCACTAACTGAGTGGCTTTAGACCTGTGTCTCTCCTTATGTGCAGTGAGGACAGCGATCTCCTTATCAGTCCCTCACTGCCTGGGCCTGGCTGTGTGACTCAGGGGAAGGGTCTGGGTACACTCTTAACCTCTGAGTCTGAGACATCCCTCATTGATAGGCTGTAGACAAAGGGATGCGCTCTGCGGATGGCACATATTCTTTGTATGTTCCATGTGGTTGTTATGCTAACCCATACCTGCCACCTCTTTGGCCACTCTAGGTCTGATCTTGGTTGTTGTTAGTGAGGCTTCTGCTGTTTTCTAGGACGGGCTCTCCAGATACCTTGGACTCCTTCCTCCCTGTCCCCAGCTGGCATCCCCCATTCTTCAAGAGGAATTGTGCCTCCTTTTGAAGCCTTTCTGGGCACTCAGACTTTGGGTCACTATGGCCACCTGCTCAGGGACATGGCCCATCTTAGTTATTTTCAGCCCCGAGTGTTGCCTCACTACAGGGTATGCACATGGGGCTTGTGACACTGGTTCTTCCTCCTGGCACAACACGGAGATCGTGTGCTGCAGGTGTTCCAGACATGCAGGAAAGGCAATATAGGCCTGAGGCCAATCACTTTTTAGCAAGACTCTCTCACTGCTGAAGAGCTGTCCAGCAGACATGTGGGCCCAGGGCTTACTTCCACTCTGGTTCCCAGATGTGGCTCTGATGCCGGCTCCCTAGACCAGTCATCTGGTTTTCATTGGGACAACCAGAATGTCCCCTGGCTCCAGGCTGCTCCTTAATCTGAGGGTACCCATGACACAGGGAATTTGGAAGGTCATAGCCATCACCCCCTCTTCTACTGCCCTCTGTGGCAGAGCAGAACAAACCTTGAACTTCAAAGGCCAGTCTGACCATGGGAAAGCATTGTGTTTTGCTGGCTTGGCACACCTGCTGCTCTGTATGCACCCGGCCTGTGTTCTGGTACTTTCTGGTGGAGGAGCTAAGGAAGGTCCTTTCCATCTGACTTGTAAGGCCCATGGTGGCCTCACTTAGAAGGGGTAGGAAGGCAACAGAAGGGGAGGAGGGAACACAAACTTGTGCTACTTACTGCCTGCCTGGGATTCTGGGGCTCCCTGTTCTCAGCAGATGGCCAAGGGCACTGACAGCCCCTGCTCCCTTGTGCAGGGCTGGGCATCTTCTCAGTTCAGGGAGCTCCTCCAGTGGTTGGCGGCATACTCTGTGCTCCTCTCTGGCCCTAGCCCAGGCAAACAGTTATGCACATTTGTCACAGAGCCTTGACATATGACAGGCAAACTGTGTCACCCATGTACTGTGTAGAGCACAGACTACTCAGGCCCTGAGATAGGGACTGGTGGTATCAGGGAGGAGAATGAATGGCTTGGTATCCTGTTTCTGGGCTCAACCCTATAAGCAGTCCCCCATGTCTGGTGACTGTGGCAGCCTCTATGACCTGTTGCTCCAGGGTGACTATGTTTTCTTCTCTGTGGGAACCCTGAGGAGAAGGAACACAGGTGAGTGAACTCAGCTGTCTGTGGCATTGAATTTGGTTTTATCATTCATCCATTCATTCGTGAAATAAGAATGTATTGAACACCTACTATGTGCTGGGCCTATGCTGCATGAACACAGAACCTGCCTTACAGAGTTTCCTTTATGGAAGGGCAGAAAATAGAAAAACAATAAAAATCTAGGGTGTGTTGGAGGATAGGAAGGGCTATGGAGAAAGTGGGAAGGAGAGAGTTCTGGCTGGGAGAGTGCCAGTGGGGAAGAGGTGGCAATTAAAAGCATCAGAAGGCATGACTGGGGCTACCTTGGTCAGTAAAATGCTTGCCACCTAAGCCTGAAGACCTGAGTTCAATTCCTAGCACCACATAAAAAGCCATATGTGTTTACATGAGCTTGTGATCCCAGCGCTGGGGAGGTGGAGACAAGCAGGGTCCCAGTACCCACTGTCTAGCAAGCCTGGACTAACCAACAAGTTACAGGTCCCTTTAAGATGCCCTGTCTCAAAACACAAGCTGAATATATAAGCTGGGTGCAGTGGCACACACCTATAATTCCAGTACCTGAAAAACAGAGGCAGGAAGATCGCTGTGAATTTGAGGACAGCTTGGTCTACATGGAAAGTTCCAGGTTAGCCAGGGCTGCATAGTGAGACCCTGTGTCTAAAATGAATTAAACAAGAAGGGCATTTCTTGAGGAACAATACCTAAGGTTGGTTTCTGCCCTTCACATGCATGCACACATAGGTGTGTGCACATATATGAACATACACTTGAAAACACATACACTCACACACATGATGCTGTCTCACAGAGCAAAGCAAAACCATGCCCATTTCATAGCTAGGATGACTGAGGCCCAGCTAGATCTTATTTATTTACTCACCTTCCTGTTAGTCCGCACATGCGGACTTATGCTGTAAGCCCTGAGTTGACCCTGGTGTTGAGTGACAGGTGGAGGTTGTCAGGGCTTCCAGGATACATTCTACAGTGGTGGCCCTCAACCCTGCTGAGTGTTGACACACGGGGGAGGGCCTAGGCCCTATCCCAAAGGATATGATAGACTCTGTTGACCACCTATGGAAGGCCTCACCCTCCCCGGGGAACAGAAAGGATATGTGATGGATAGGGTTTTAGTTGGGGGAGTGGTAGGGGAGGAGGGGAGGGATTGACATATAAAACAATCTTGTTTCTAATTAAAAAAAAACAAAAAAACAAAAAACCCTGTTGAGTGTCAAGCCACTGTGTGATTCTAGGCTAGGCACTAGACCTAGGCAAGAGAACCTCTGAAAGGCCCCAGGTGGGTTCCACATGCAGCCAAGATCCAGTCACCAACTTAAGGCAGAAACCTTCCTTGTGTCTTAAAGTGGAGGGCTGGGGCCTAAACCTGTGTCTCGGACTCTCCGGCCCCTTTCTTACCACAAGACTGACTGAGACAGTTTCTCAACTGAGAGAGGACCTGCTGAGTTCACACTCAAAGGAGGCTTCTTTATGAGACAGTTCATTGGAATGGAATGTGATGGAGTCCCAGATCTGCCCCCTGTGCCCCCTGTGGTTGTAAATGGGGGTGAGCCACCTCCACTGTCCAGAGGTTGGTGGGGAGGTTAATGGAATGTTGTAATCCCAACACTCACACAGGGCTGGCACATGACAAGTATCATATGTATTTGCCTAATGAATGAATGAATGATAATGATGGTTGTGAAAGAGAAGCAGCTGAAGAATTCTTGCTCCTCTGGTATCATTAATCCTCTAACCCATTCTTAGCTCACCAGACAAGCTGCCCTTCTCCCCTGCCCCCCATGGGTCCTGAGCTGGCCTGGTGCCTTTCTTGTTGTTGATGTGGACCAGTGCTTCACTGCAGGAGGTCACTCTGCCCTCCAGGACAGGAAGGTTCATAGCCAGGTTCTTACTCTGGGCCTCAGACTTGCAGTGATCCTTCTGTGTCAGCATCTAGCACTAGGGTAACAAACATACAGTCACACCCACAAGAAGGTGGGAAGGTTGTAGCTATTCACATGTAGGAGCCGGGTACACTCCTCAGTCCTGCAGGGCACAGGGCAGTCCCTGTCCCCAGTGTGCATGAGTCCAGCCCCTGGGCTGAGGCTGACTGGTCAGTGGCATGGTCCCTTACTTCGTCCTCCGTGCCCCCTGTGTTGCTTGCTGCTATGCCAGTGGCCTGACCTCTCCACACCCATCATTAACGCTACTTGCTTCTCTTCCCTGAGTCTCTCCCCAGAACCCCCAACAGTTCGTACCCTCATTTCTCAGACTCTGTGGCTCATCTTTTGAGTCTCCTTGGGTTTTCCCCACTTTCTGGCTGTGGAATGACTTTCCAACTGGAACAGTGCTCTGAGGTCATAATCCTGCATGACCATTGTAGTTTCCCTACAAGAAGTTCAACACACACTGGGCACCTACATCTTCCTGGCCCCACCTCTCCCTCTTCCCATCCCTCTGGCTGACATCACCCATTGATCTGTCTTGCCAAGACCTGATAACAGGCCTCTGTGTCTTAGCATGCTGCCAGGCAGACATGACTAATGGAAGGAAGTTGGTTTATTGAAAATCATTTCTCTTTTCAACCTACTTCCCCAGGCTCCTCTGTGGGTCATGGGTTGGCACTGCCCTCAGGAAGGTGGGATAAAGGTGGAGGGCAGAGATGACAGCCCCTGCCTGAGAACCAGCTATTCTTCCGTGTGTGTGACATCCAGCTTCATGCTGGGCTCTTTCTGCCAATTCCCACTGGCCTCTCTCTTGCCTCCACATCTGCCCTACTGCCCTCCTCAGGGCACTGTGCAACCTCCCCAAGTCGAGCTCCATCTCAGGCACTCTATTCTTTTTTTCTTTGTATTGTTTTTTTTTTTTTAAACAATCTTATTTTACATATCAATCCCAGTTTCCTCTCCTTCCCATCCTCCCACTCCCCTACCTTCTCCCCACCCCCAATCCACTCCTCAGAGAGGGTGAGGCCTCCCATAGGGAGTCAATGAAGTCTGTTACATCAGTGAGGTGGGTCCAAGGCCCTCTCCCCTGTATCTAGGCTGAGCAAGGTATCTCTCCAAAGAGAATGGGCTCTTAAAACAACAACAAAAACAAAACAAAACAAAACAAAACAAAACAAAACAAAACAAAACAAAAGAACAGTTCATGCACTAGGGGCAAATCCTGGTCCTGCTGCCAGTGGCCCCACAAATATCCCAAGCCACCCAACTGTCACCCACATTCAGAGAGCCTAGGTTAGTCCTATGCAGATTCCCCAACTGTCAGTCTGGAGTCAGTGAGCTCCCACTTGTTTGGGTCAGCTGTCTCTGTGGGCTTCCCCATCATGGTCTTGACCCTTTTGCTCGTATTATCATTCCTCCCTCTCTACAACTGGACTCCAGGAGTTCAGCCCAGGCACTCAATCCTTTACCTACATTCCTTCTTCATGTGTCCTCGGTGCACCTACCCCCCTTCTAGAAGGTAGTGACAGTGACCACATTGCTTTTGTTAAGTGTTATGCCTGCTACTGCCTATCCCCTTGGCTTTGGTCATGGCTCAGGCTCAGCAGAAGTTTGTTGAATGAATTAATGGCTACACGAATGAACAAGCTACATGAAAAGTAGCCCTTCCTGCCTTCCCTTCCTCAACTTGGATGTCCGGTAGTCTATCTGACACTTCTAGGCGACCCACTGATTGGAGAATCCTCTAATATCAGAGCCTGGAGGGCATGCTGAGCGATCAGACAGGCTTAGTCTCACCCAGTTTCTTTCTTTTTGACCCTCCATCTTATTGTCTGCTGTGGGGTGTGGCCTTCTGGGGTGGCAGGTGAGTTCCATGGACAGCCTTTGTGTACTGAGCAAGACTGGGCAATGGGTCCCACTTTCCTACTGAAGTGGAGGCTGGCAGCAGCCTTGGTCTGGGCACACACTGGTGTCCAGACCCTCAGGCAGGGACAGGATCCCCCCTCCTTGCCTGAAGTCCAAATAGCACCCCACTGTCTGTGGCAGGGTGAGGTGATGTCTGGTTCCTCCTTGTGCACTGTAAGCAGTGATTAATCTGGCTCCCAAACCAAAATAGAGAGCGTGCTGTATTATAAACACAGGGCCTGTGGAGGCCCGCCTGCCAGGCAGTCAGAGGCCCCATCTCTTCTGTAGTACCTCTGCCTCCCTCCCACCTGGCACCTTTCACCCACACTCTGGAAATCACTGCCCTGGGGATGCCTTGTGGGATAGGCTGGCCCCATAATTGCCAGGGCCAGGAGAAGATAATGGTTTAGAGTCTCATGTCCCCAGCCCTGTCATTTAAAACTGTTTGGTAAACACTGCCTAAGAGGCTTCCACAGAGCCGCTCAGTACCCCACCTCCCACCTTGACTGTGTTTGTCCCACAAGCCTTAGAAGCACATGCTCACAGTCACATTCAAGGTCCTCTGGGGTTCACTAATCCCTACAGCTCAGCCCATCACAAGGATCTGGAGCTTAGAGAACATAGCTTCCTGCCAGCAGCCATCCTTATCCTGGGACCTCCGTTGTGTTGTCGATGCAGAGCAAGAGATGGTCAAAATGACTTTGGTCCCATCCAACATGGGACTCCCAGCATTCTACCACTGACCTTTGCCCTGAGGATGTTGCCATGACCCAATGACTCTGTCTCAGGGAGATGCATCTTTAAGGGGACCTTTCTTGTTCTTCTTCTGGGCTTGTCCCAGCCTCAGTGCTTGTGGTTAAGGTCTGAGGGATTTGAGCCACAATCCATGTGCTATTCCAAGAAAGTTGTGTGGCCTCAGGAAAATCCCTTCTGTCCCCGAGCCTCAGCTTTCTCACTGGTGAGCCTTCCAGGTGATTCCTACCTCCTAGAAGTGATTCAAGGTGTTAGTGAGCAGGCACAGGGTTAGGCTTGGTGGGTTCTGTCATTCATTTCCTTCCAGCTCTTTCCTGGGTACAGGTTTGCTTAAACCTCATCTGGGATTTAACTGAACACATCCCTTGTCTTTGGGGGAGAGCAATTGCTTGTGAAATGGTTTTCAGTAGTATATTGGAGACTTGGGGCTCCTGCCTCATCCTCCTCAGTTTGTTGCTCTTGGCTCTGTGAGTCTATGGGCTGCTTACAGCGGTCCTCTAGGCAAGCAGAGTTGATTGCCCTGCTCAGTCACACAGCCAAGAGTTCATGGCTTGCCTTGGTGCTTCTATGGGAGAACGAGAGCTCAGCTTCTTCCTTTCATATCATGTCACGCCATGTTCCTATGTCCCCAGAGATTCCTGTCACAGCCCCACTCACCTACTCTGACCTCCAGCTGCTTCTCTTCCCACTCCCTTGTCTGTTCTTCTCTGGTTCCATGGGCCCTCTTGTGCTTCTCCAAGCCCACTGAGAGCATTGCTGCCTTGGGGCCTTTGCACTCTCTGCTCCAGCTGCCTGCCTGGATGCCTTTTCTAGGAGCTAACTCCCTGTCCATTGCTCTTCCTGTCACTCATCCCTTGGCTGTCCCTGAAGTCACCACCCCTCCCTAGCTATGCTGCCCTCTGTCCCCTAACTTTACTTGCTCATGGCTCCTTTCTGTTATGGATATATATATATATATTATATATATATATATATATATATCACCCAATTGCCATTTCAACCAGTTTTCAGTGCATGGGCAATGATGTTCGGCATTCAGGTTGTTGAGTAACTGATCTCCAGAACATATTCATCTTGCAAAACTGACACCCAGTACTCATTATACCTCGCCTTCTGCCTTCGGCCACCCACAGTTATCTTTTCTACTTACTTTGTTTTTAGTTCCTTTCTAGGAATGTAAACTCTCAAGGCAAAGGATGTTGCCTGACTCTTTTTCTTCCCATGTGGAAAACCCTGCGGGCCAATGCACACTTTATTGGTGTTTGTTGAATGAGTGAATGAATGAGAAATAAAACAGTAGCTGGTGTTTCTGAGGTTGCTTAATTCAGTGCCAGACACCATGTTTGATGCTTCCCACAAAGATAATGCCACCCTGGCACTGGCTTTTACCTCCCCATTGTATAATTGCTGAGGAAATCAAGGCTCAGAGAGGTAGAGTCATTGGCTCTGGTCACATGGCCAGTCCACAGGGAGATAAGCAATCCTGGAATCCAGATCAGTCTGTAAGAAGAGCTTGAATCCTTCTGTCCATCTGCTGGCTGTTGTCTGGGGGGCTTCCCTTGCCTACTCCTGGCCAGTGGAGGATTCTTCCCCATAGCAGGCTTTGATGTAGACGGAGACTTATCTCATGGGTGGCAGTCTCTCTCGGTGTGAGATGATTAGGAAGAATGCTGGGGAATTTCCCAAGTCTCCCCTCTAAGATAGACTCTGCTATTTATAATGAAGACTGCCACTTCCTGTGCATGTTCAGGGTCCTGGATGTTGACTTACACCTGTGTGAAAGTGTGTATTTATGTGTGTGTAGAGCTCGTGCACTTGGGAACTGGGACTATAGATCACTGCTTTCCCAGCATGTTAGAGCCCCGGGTTTGATCCCCAGCACCACATAAACCAGATGTGGTGGTGCAGGCCTGTGATCCCAGAACTTGGGGAGTGAATGTAGGATGGTCAGAAATTCAATGTCACCCTTGGTTACATGACAAATTGGAGGCCAGCATGGGCTGCATGAGACCCTGTCTTAAAAAAGAAAGGAAAAGGGGAGGGAGGGAGGGAGGTAAGAAGGAAGGAAGGGAAGGAAGGAAGGGAAAGGAAAGGGAAGGAAACAGAAGAAACAAAGTGGGGGGAGTAAGTCTGCCAGGATCTCCATATGGCTAGGTGTCAAGAACCTGTACTGAGTAGCAGGCTGCTGTACCTCATCATAGACTCTCAGGGGTCCTAGAACTTGGAGTTCCAAGTTAGCAGAACAGAAGGGACTCAGAGTTCCAGATCCCAAACCTGAGAGCCACAAAAGGAGGATCACCCACCCAAAGTTGCACAGTAAGTCAGGGACAGCATCTCTCTCAGCAGAGCTCTGGTGTGAGGGGCCTGCCAGGAGTCAGTGCGGCCTCCCTGTCGAATGAGGATGAAGAGTCAAGGCTGCCACTTAGCATCTGGGTGGCCTTCTTTTCCTTGGACTAGGAGCAGAGCCAGTGGGGAAGGAGGCTGTGTCTCTGGTAACATGGTCACGGTACATGAGCTGGAGTGGATCCTGATGGCAACAGGCATCATGTGTGCCAGTTCAACCTTGTCCCTGTTCCTTATGTGACAGGCCCTTTGCTCCTGTTTCTGACTGCCTCCAACTCTGGATTTCAGAGACAGGGTTGGGATGTGGACCAGTGGTTCATAGTCTCTCACCCTACCACCTTCCCCCATCCCCGTCCTCTGCTCTAACAAAAGATGACACTAGAGGTTTCTACGAATGCCCTACAACCTGCATCCATGTGGGGAATGTGTTGCCTATCCCCTACCACAGAGCCTGATGCCAATTCTTCACCCTGCAGGGACACAAGGGTCATCCTGGAGCAGCAGGGCACCCTGGAGAACAGGTGAGGCCTGTGTGCACTGCCTTGAACTGCCTGGTTTCCTTCTTCCTGTCCTTGCTTGGTACCAGCCTGTTCCTTGGACTGAGATTCTCTGGAGCCCCAGAACAAGGCCATGGGACTCCCCCACCACCATCCCCCCCTTACCCAGTAAGCCACACTTGGAAGAGCCTGTGTCTGTACTGCCCAGCCAAGCCCAGGGCTGGCAGAAGCCCCTGGACTCTGGTTAGAGCCATGAATAGCTGGCCTGTCCCAGGCGATGTTAGGCGATATTATCCCTTCCATTTGCCTTGGGGTTTGCAGGAATTCTGGTCTCCTGGCCCAACTCAAACAGCAGTCCTGCCAGGGGACAGCCAGCCAGGCCTCTTCTGTGCTTTCTTATTTTGAGCCTGGAGCAGAAGGCTTTGTCCCCAGAGCTGGTCTGACCAGTTTCTAGAGAGGTGGGCTTGGGGCCCCAGCAGGCCTTGCTTGTCTTCTTCCCTCTTGGCCTCACATTCTTGCCACAGGCACCCTCCCCCCACACCAGGACCCTGACTGAGCTGTGCAGGGCATCAGTCACCTTTCCTAATAATTCTCTTGCTCCTTTTCAGGGCCAGCCAGGACCTGAGGGCAGTCCAGGGGCCAAAGGTTACCCTGGCAGGCAGGTGCAGTATATGCTCTGGAAGCTGTGGCCATGGTGGTGACCCTAGTGCCGCAAGCAGGGGGAGGCTGTGGGTCAAAAAGCTGTCCCTATGGGTGGACCCAAAGGGCTGGCCAGGTACTAGATCTGGCAGCCATGATGCAGGCTATAAGGTTCTATAGGAGAACCGAGGCTAAGAGAACGGCTTCCAGAGATGCCTTCTATCCAGTCTCCCTCTGAGCCATCCCTGGTCCAACCCATACCATGGATGCTCCAAAGAACAGATGAGGTCCAAAACAAGATTGACCCTGGGGCATTGGCAACAGGGAGGGTGTCTCCATATGGCCTTGCCCCCTGTATTTCTGTTTCAGGGGTTCCCTGGACCTGTAGGAGATCCTGGTCCCAAAGGCAGCCGGGTAAGTGGGCTTTGGCTAGTCCCACACAGGTGAGGCTGTGAGTGGACATCTCTTGCCCCTCTAACTGGTTCATGGGAGGTCAGGGCTATTAGGGGAGATGGAGCCAGGTGATGGCAAGCACTGAACTGCCTATAACTGCCAAGAAGGCACTCTACATAGAATCTCCCAGAAGCTATCAGGGGTAGAGAAGGTTCTGGGTGTGTTGAATAGGGGAAATGGAGGGGAAAGACAAAGGACTCAGATCATGGGGGGCCTAGGTAGTTCAGTTCATGATGCATGCCAAGACACTGCTGAGACAGGACCCAGGTGTCCTGAAGTAGGGCTTGCTGTCTCTCGAGGAATGTTCAGCAAGTGGCCATGGCCATCTGTCAGGGCAAGTCCTCTGTGACATGTCCTCTTCTGAGGTGTAAATACACCCTAGCAGGTTGGAGGGCCAACATGGACATGTTATTGGAGTTAATATCTGCAGCAGTCTAGTGGTGGCAGAGGTGGGCACAGCATAGAATGCAGGGTCCCTCAAATGTTACATGGCATGCAGAGTCAGGGCAGCTCTTGTCCTGGGATCCTGGGTCTCTGTGGCTCCCATGAGTAGTGGCCTCTGAGGCAATGTCTAGACCCTGGGAGAAGGGATCAAGGGCTCAAGGGCTCAAGGATCTATTCTGCCTCTTGTGTGTGAAGGAGTCACTGCTCAGACCAGCCCCTGGGGTCTACATGACTGATTCAGAGAACCCGGCCACTGACTCCAGATGGTCACTAGGACTCTTTGAGCACACTTGCTGTGAACACAAGCCATGAGCTCTACACAGAAGAGTCGGGACAAGTGCTTAAGATGATGGTTGTTATCAAGCTGGTTGCTGAGGGGGGGGGTCACAGGGGTGGGTATGTGGGCAAGGAGAGCTGCTACCAGTCTCTCTCAACTGTGTGTGTATTCGTGACACACTGGTTAGGGGTGTGGACTTAGGAACCACAGGTCTCGAACTCCGAGATCAGATCTGCTACACTAGAGCTGTGTGACCATAGACAGGTTCCCTTACCTCTCTAGGCCCAAATGTTCTCACCTGTATAGAATTCTAACTAACAGGAGTATGGTGAAGGTGCCGTAATTTAATCATTATGTAGGCTGCATTTGTCCTAGGATGGCTATGGATTCAGCCCAACCCAACATGAAATAATAAATTTAAAACATTCTATAAGAGGTGTGTGTGTGTGTGTGTGTGTGTGTGTATAATCCCCCCACACTTTGTAACTTGATTGTGAGGTTATCAAGTGTGAACTCTATAGATGACAACTGTCGAAGATAGGACAGATCATGTGCTTAGTGTGTACAAAGCATTAAGTCGGACCTGGCAGGTAGTTTGTGCTTGGAAGCATTTGCATTGCTGTAGTTTCATTAAACCGTGGCAAAGCATCTAGAGTGCAGAGTGGTACCAGCCCTGTGCTAGATACTGGCCCTTAAGAAGTTACCAGAGGACAAGGAGGCAGAGAGAGAAGCACCCTTTACCAGGATGCTGCATGGTGCTGGGGCTATGAGCCTGCATGCTGGGTACTAGTCAGGAGAGCACTCAAGGTGGGCTATGCATGTGTGGTTCTACCACCATGAGGTAGGCAGGGTATGCCTAGTTGTGGGCTCAGAGGGAGCATAGACCTGGGACTGCAAATCAGGTACATTTTCTTTGGGCCAGGGACATAGAATGGTTACATGTCTGGGTGGCCTTTGAGCTGAACACAAATGAGCTGAAGCAAATTGGTAGCAACTCTAGTGTGTGGGGTCCTTGCCAGAGTTAACTCAGGAGCACACATGTGCCTAACACAGTGTCAGCTCTCTGGGGTGGCCATGCTGACTGGCAGTACTTAGATGCAAGTTTGTAGGTCCAGGACCTTAGAGCTCTTGGAGGGACCACTATAGGGAACACCCTCAAGGCAGACAGATCTCAGAACCCTGTAGTATCTAACCTGGGTACTAGCTTCCTTCCACAGGTCCCAAGCTGGGTGCCAGGCCTCTGTCATCCTATGCAACCCTCCCTGGTGTGAGCGTATGTGCCTTTGGACTACATCGTGGACGCAGCACCATGCAGTCCACGGGCATATACACTTGCCTCAAGGTCTATGTCATCGAGGACTGCTGGAACCACCATCACAGAGGACCGGCTGTAGGACGGCAGCAGGGAGGCTGGGCTAACTGCACCCAGTGCTCAGCCTCTCTAATCTCTACCTGCTCTTTTCTAGGGTTACATTGGACTCCCGGGGCTCTTCGGCCTGCCGGGGTCGGATGGAGAGCGGGTAAGCACTTTTGTCTTTTGTCTGTGTTGTCTGTGCTGCATCACCCCTCCACTTCCACCCTGCTGGGCAGATTGCCAGCTGAAGACATGCATCCCCTGAGGGGGGCACCTGGTCAGGTTAGAGTAGTGGGGGGGGGGGCAGGAAACAGCGTGTGTGGGAGGGACAAGGTAGAAGGGCCCCAGGCCATGTGTTCTAGGTACTTGGTGGGGACTGAGACTAGAGAAGGGACTCTGCAGAGGAGCCTCACCAGCAACAGACACTTGTATTCTAAATATGATTTCTGTGGGGATGGCCAGTTGGCTGTTTTGTAAATGAAGTTTTATTGACCATAGCCATGCTTATAGCTTGCCACTGTTTGTGGCTGCTTTCCTGCCACAGTGACAGGGCTGAGTAGCTGTGACAGAGGCCACCCACAGAGCCCCAAGTAGTCTCCCCCTCCCACCCCCACCAGCTTTGCATAAGCGTCCACTCATTGCTGGCACAGACACTTGGCTGTTTTGTAAAATGATGTGTGGCTTGTCTGGGAGAAGGGTGGGGACAGAAGCCAGGTGTCAGACACCAGACTAAGCATCCCAAGCAGGACCATGGTATCTTTGGTGGCAGCAGGGACAGGGAACACCATGGATGCCTAGCTCTGTGGGTCCTGGGGGTGAATATAGACTATCTTCAGGTTGGGTAGGTTTAAGATTTCCCAAGATGTCATGTTTTCCTGACCAAGTGTCCAAGTCAGGAAAGAGCTGCCCACGGGCCTTTGGGGCTGGAGACTTTAATACATGTTCCTTCTGCCTCTGAGCCTGTACTTGGAAGCTCAGTTGTAACCCTGTCATTAAGCTAAATATAGAGCATTATATAAAGAAGACAGAGCACCTGCTGAATGCCAGGAGTGCTGTCAGCTTCCTTTAGGACCCCCCCCCTGCCGTAGGTGTTCATGAGTACCTGAGTCCCCATCTGTCCAATGAACATACAGCTGGAACCGATATTCCAGACAAACATTCCAGACTACTTGGGACTTCATCTTGGGTTAGGTGGGGGTGCCCTCCTGGCACTTGATGATGTCTTTCTCCTCTTTCCCTTACAGGGCCTCCCTGGTGTTCCTGGCAAGAGGGGCGAGATGGGTAGGCCGGTAAAGATTTTCCGTGTCTATTACGCAGACTCTACGGGTAGCCCCACCTCCCACTGGCTGCACTGCACTGGTGGTCCCTGAGACTGTCTGCTTCTCTGCTCTGTTTCTCGGCTGTGGGTGTGGGGCGGTACAGCTGCCCAGGTACAGCTGCTGGCATGAGATTCTGCCTGGGGTTCCTGCTGCTCCAGGTGACTCCTCTGTCCCTATGTGCTTCAGTGACTTGTGGCTTTGTGTCTGGGGCTTTTGTCCAAGTGTTTGTGTTAGTGGCCAGCAGATGACTTAAGTGCTCACCCAGGCAGCATGCCATCTCCACAGTGTCAGGTCCCCCCGACTCTGTCTATCTTCATTTATGCATGCACAAGGCTAGATGCTATAGAGTGTGGTAGGCCAAAACAGGAGTGGTCCCATTCGGCGTTGACCTCATCCCCAACCCAAATCCACTGGTTCTGTTTAGGCCTCTCTGTTGCTATAATGGATTAGTTTTCCTCTTGTTTAGCTATTGATAAGATGTAAAGAGAAAGGCAGGGCCCAGAGAAGTTAAATATCATGCCCAAGGCATTGCAGCCACTGAGCAGTTAAGCTAGGGACACCAGGGACTGACCCTTGGGAACACCATATGGCAGCAAAAGTATAAAAGTAGGTTTCCTGGACTCTGCTAGGAAAGCCATTGATTCCAGAAGGGGAAACTGCAGCATCCCTCTGCTAGTGAGGCCTTGTGTCTGCCACTGAGACATCTTCCTTCCATGCACTTGGCTCTCTGCTGCCACCCTGATGGTTGCTATTCAGCCTCATCTGGTCAGGCCTGCCATTGACTAGAGGATGTAAATTACTTGGACAGGGTCACACAGCAAATTGGTAGCAACGTCAGGATCTGAACCTAGGACCCTTGATAGTACAGGTTGCTTTCCACATGGCCCCTCTTCTCTCCATCCAGCTCTGTTACGATAAATCTTTCCACCAAATGCCGCCTGAGCCCTCCACCACGTGTGAGCTTTACGCCAGCCGCCCACCCGAGTTAGGCCCAAATGTATACACAGCAACTTGTATTAGGTTCAAAGCTGCTTGGCCAATGACTAGGATTCCTCATCTGCTAGCTCAGTCTTAACTATCATAAATCTATATATGTTATAAGACTTATTTGGTCAGGCACACCTGTAGCCAGCCCCTAACTAGGCGTGGCTACAGCTTCTCCTACACAGCTCTTTCTCTTCCAGAGGAGTCTGCGGCTCTCACCCCTTGCCTCACCTCTCACGGTAGAATGGGAGTGTAATTCTGGAAGAAGGTCCAGATATAAAATGTTGGCAGTTGGCTAGACCTGGCAGGGCTGCTGGCCCCGTTGGTTCAGTCTTATGCACAGCAGATGGCCAGGCCATGTCCCAGCTGGAATCTCTCATTGATTCTAGAAAGAGGCAGCAGAGAGAGTCCTTTTGTCCAGCTCTTTCTCTCTGGATCGGTTACCAATGCACTAGGGTGTCTTGTGAAACCAGCTAACCCCACAGTGCTGCATATGGCCTGGACCTGTCTGCTGTGGCTGGGCCTGCATAGAGTCAGGAAGGCAATCCCGACACTGGCCCAGATGGCCCAAGATTGACTCAGTCTCTGTGTGTGTGACTCAGAGATGCTGAGCGCTTGCCCAAGGTCACACAGCTATTTGGTTCAGGACAGGGCTTCCTGCCCTAGGCTTTTCCCAGACATCAGATAGGGAAGCATGGAGCATATTTTCCCACATGGCAGAAACTGAGGCCCAAACAATTGAGCTGGAGGCCTTGGGCTTCATCATCTAGATGTGAGCCACAGCTATCCCAGGGATCTTTGTGAGACTTCTGCCTACCTGTCTCCATTTCTTTTCCCTTGGTGACATTACCTGACTGTATTTCCTAGTTGGCTTTGCAAACCAGGGTAGGATATGGTCTGTATCATGAAGCAGGGGAGCTGGGAGCCTCGTGGGGCAGGGGAGGGGGCACTTTCCCATAGGCACATTTCAAATACAGTAGGAAGGATGCAGGCTAGACTTGTGCAGGGACTTCCAGACATTAAAGGATTTACCTATTATACCTTTTAAAAGTTGGTTGCTCCTGGAGGCTGCTGAATAGTCCCATGGTGGGTGCCAATCCCAACTAGTGGTGTAATGGTGCATTGCAGCTTGCAGGGGACTAGATTGAGTAGTTAATGATGCTTAGCTCCATTTGCCTAGGCTGCCAAGGGGTGATTGGTTTGCAGGCTAAGAGACAGAGTGAAGCTCGGCAGGTCATCTACTGAATGCTTAGGTTGCCCTGGCCCTGTGTCCATCCTGGAGCAGAGGAGCAGATTCTAGAGTCAGGAGCATGGCTGAAATGCATTTAGAGTTCTGAACCCTTGGCACGTTGCTGTCCACACCTCAGGCTCTCTGTACTCATCCCATCTGGAGAGAGGGTGGCACTTTGACCCAGTCTTTTTTCTTCTGCTGGGCCTGGTCCTGCTCACAGTATGAGGCGTTCAGTCCCAGAGAGGCCTGACCTGGGGAAGCAGAGGAGCCATGTAGTAGGCCTGGCAGTGAGCCAAGTTCATTCTTTGGGCCATGGGCCAGGCTGCTGCTGTCAGGGTTTGGGGCAACAGAGGAAGTGCCGGCTGCCATAGGCTGAAGTGCAGTCGTATCATCATACATACATCAGGAGCAGCCTGTAGGCACCGGAAGGCCAACTGGGCAGGGAACAGAGGCCCTGGGTAGCCTCTGGGTATGGCCATGTGCTAGGGAGTGAGTATCAGGAGCTTTGGATCTGTCTCCCACCAGTGCAGCAAGCCGCTGTTCACCTAGGCTTGCTCCATCTCAGACCACTCATAATTGTTCTAGCACTTTGGAAAGCTTTAGTGTTTCCTAACAGTCTTTTAAAACAAAACCCCGAACTCTCAGATGTTGCCCATCCGTTAGAGGCAAAGCTGGAGATGGAGGAGAGCTGGTCCCCAAGGCCTCCGTGTATGTCCAGGTGGAGCCAGATTTAGTGTGCGTTAGTCTGGAGCTGGGATGGTCTTTGAGACACTGAACTTCTTCTAGCTCCTCTGTTCATGCTTGGTGTCACAGTGTAAAACACCAAAAGAATAGCTCGAGGGCGGGACTGCCTGCATTCAGTCCCCATCATGCTATCCCATAGCTGTGTGACTCTGGACAGGTTTCTTAATCTCTCTGAATCTCTTGATATTGAACACAGAATCAGCATAGAGTCCCTTTCATGAATGAGTCAGTCTATTGGGCTTGGTTGTCAACTGTCATGGCTTTGTTCTACAGTGGCTCACAGGCTGGCTTAGTCTACTGCTGAACTGTAGCAGGGCCTCATTGGGGTTTGAACTCAACCTTCAGAAGGCAATGTCTCGAGTCTCTCCCTGGTCTTAGTGTTCTCTGAAGTAAAGCTGACATAATTCAAGCTCTTAGAGCTTTCTGGGTGGTAGGTCTAGGATAGCTCGGGGCTGTTGGCCTGGCTGTTGGTTTGAGTGGAGAGTTGGGACAGCTTGGAGCTGCCCTGTGTGCAGAGCCCACCTGATGCTGCTACCTAGAAATCTCAGGCCTCTTGCTTAGAAGGAATGTCTCCTTCCTCTCCTGCTTTGTCTGTGGATTGGGCCTGGCTAGCATATCATTTGGGATCAGCCTTAGTCAGCACGTCACACAGCTCCCTAGAGAAGCCAGGGTGGCTGGTCACCTCTAGACTCTGAACCTAAAGAACAGAACAGGAAATCCCTAGGCCTCGCTATTAGGACCATATGGAGCCAGCCCGAGAGCTGCTGCACATTGTCCTCATTCCATGAGGAACTGCCTTCCTACCCTGCCCACGCTCCCCACCCCCAGCAACTACCACAGAGGGAAAGTCAGTGCCTTCAGAAGGCATCCCATATCACAGCCCACCTGACCAATGACTCCTGCCCCACGAGGTGACAACAGTCAACATTATGACAGAGGTTCTGGGTTGGAGAAAGGCTAGTATCATCTAGAAGAGATTTCAGGGGCATGGGAGGAGGAAGCTTGTATGGGTCAGGTGCGCTCCACAAAGACATGGCTGTGCGTGGACGCACTCTGTCACTCCACCTGCCAGGTGGACACTCACACTCCTCCTCATGACAGGCTGGGCCCATGTGAAACTCATAAGAATGGAACTGGACAGAAGCAGAGCCCAGGTTCTCAGCTGAGGTTTTATGAGGTTCACAGATTGGTTTTATGGCCTTGGTCAAGTGACTTCCTGCCTGAGCCTCTACTTTACCCA
Organism: Cricetulus griseus; assembly: GCF_003668045.3. Lineage (NCBI taxonomy): Eukaryota > Metazoa > Chordata > Mammalia > Rodentia > Cricetidae > Cricetulus > Cricetulus griseus. The sequence continues at coordinate 82,610,136 of NC_048595.1, read as the reverse complement.
TAAGTTAAATAGGATCAGTCACCTTTCCATCAGCATGAATGTCAGACGGGTGTGTAGCCTTGGCTGGGAAAATAGACGATCGGTTGATCCAAGTGTTCATTCTCTGGGGTCTGAATGAGCCCGGGCTTCTTGGGGAGTGAATGCCACCCTGTGCCGTGCTGCTCATGAAGAGGGGCCGTGCTTCCATGCACCCACGCACAGATACTGAGTCAGGACCCCTGCTCTGATACAGACCATGGCACTGCTTCTGGTTTTGTTGTTTTGGTTTCCCGTTCTCACTGGATATTCCTAGCTGGGTCTGCGGCAAATAACAGAAGTAATAGCAACCCGAAATGTGAGACTCCTCCAAGGGGATCTTCACAGTCTGGCCCCAGAGTTTGGTTCATCCTTTCTGTCAGGAAGATGTGAGATTTCTTGTCATTCATCTTAGGAAAGCCACAGTTGGATGGGAAGAGGCGAAGGGGTTTGCAGGCTCTAGCTACATCCCTCTCCTTTGAAGTAGGAATGGATCTCCCACCCCCACTACTGCCTGTCACCTCCCTACAGCTGATGTTTTTCCAGCTGCCTGGCTCCCTGAGGGGTGCAGGCCTTCTTAGTCAGGTCACATAGAGCCTGAAGGGCCAGCCAGAACTGCCCAGGGCTGGTGGCCCAGCGTCTCTGTGACCATAGTGCTAATCTTTCCTTGCAGTGTGACCTTATGTGACCTTGCTGTTTATCCTGTCACAGCCTTAGATTGTGACATGGGAATGGCAATTCCACAGTATGGCTTCTGAGGTGCAAAGCACAGCCACAGAGGTCTTTGACCAGTGGGGAAACTGAGGCCTATGGGTGAGAAAGGTATACTAGAAACTTCAACCAGTTGCCAAAGTTCTAAGTCTGAGCCTAGCTTCCTGCCTCAGTCTGTGCCATTTCCACTTTACTGGGACCAAGTCCCAGACCTGGGGTAGTGCCTGTCCCATCTCTCAGATTGGTGAGGTCTGTCCCTTGGTTCCATGTATGCTGGTATTTGTGGATAGCAGAGAGGACTTCAGAACCCAAGATCTGAGGAATGAGCCTGCTCAGACATTGTCCTTGCATCCCCTGGGGGCGTGGCTCGGAGCCAAACAGCAACCTTGAGTGCTAACCTCTATATTTCTTCTCTTTCCTTCCCTCAGGGCTTCCCTGGAGATTTTGGGGAAAGAGGCCCCCCTGGACTGGATGGGAACCCTGTAAGTACCTCCAGTGCTTGCCAATATACCAGAGCACAGCAGACTTGAGGAGCCTGAGTTTGGGCGTCAGACAGACCTGGGTTGTCCCCACCCTGTGACCTACTAGCCGGGTGCCCTTGGCAGAAAATGAAAAAATTTCTCTGAGTCCCTTTCTTTTGTGGGTTTCTGTGGCCTCCTGGGAGCCTACCTTACTGTGCCCAGTCTCTGGGGCTTTTGTCTGATGGAGAGACCCCAGCCGCCACCTGGAGGAGGCACCAGAATTGTTTATAGGTAGTTTGGCTTGGTAAAGCCAGCTGCTGCAAGCTTTTTTGGAGGAACAGGCAAGTTCACAGGCATCTTCAATTTTACAGTTTGTAAACACGCAGAGGTCCAGCTTGCCTGCAAGGAGATAGCTGGCCCCTTCTGGGAAGTCTGCTTGCTTTTCCCTTCTTGCCCAAGCTCCAGGCCCTGGGTGGGAGAGGACACTAAAGTCAACCTGTGTGCAGACCAAGCCCAGTGTTCTCAGGAGCACCTGCTCTGGGGCTCTCTACCAGAACAGCAGTGCCCAGCTATGCTCATGGGGTCCTCCATCAGCACTCTAGCATGTGTTGGTCCATTTCTGTTCCATTAATGCTTCTGAGCCTGACCTAGCCAGACGCTCCAGGGACACAGCTGTGGCCTGACCTAGCCAGGGATGTGGAGTTTGTCCCTTGGTAAACCATACCAGTTTCCCTCTCAAAGTGCAGGTCAGGATGCATGCTTTAGAGAAGGGAAGGTTGTGGCCACTATAGGTGTTCAGTGGACAATTGCCATCAATGCTGAGCACCCATAAGGTAGCCCCTGGTATCAGTGCTACCTCCTTAGGCCATTGCACTTGGCTAGGGAGAGCTGGCTGGAGCAGAGAAGGGAGGGAAGAGTAAGAATGGCCTGTGGGAATAACAGAATAACTGGGATAAGGAAAGAGGTGTGAGGTCTCCAGGTGGAGCAAGAAGTACTTCAAGGGTTTGCAAGGGTACTTAAGGCCTTTGCACAGGCTTGCCTCTTTTTATTTATTTATTTTTTATTTTTATTTTTATTTTTTTTTTGGTTTTCCGAGACAGAGTTTCTCTGTGGCTTTGGAGGCTGTCCTGGAACTAACTCTTGTAGACCAGGCTGGTCTCGAACTCACAGAGATCCGCCTGCCTCTGCCTCCCGAGTGCTGGGATTAAAAGCGTGCGCCACCACCGCCCAGCCAGGCTTGCCTCTTAATGGGTTAGCATCACACCAAAAGATTTGGCCTTCTGGAAGTTGCCCTGGATTGGGAGAGACGTCTTTCTCCTTAGGGTCTGGAGGAATAGAACAATTTCCTAGCCTTGGAATCAGCTCTGTCATGGAGTTGCTGAGGGACCTTGGCAAATCATTTCCCTTCAGGGCAGTCTGATAGTTGAATCAACAAGGACAGCCTTGGGAGAGGCTGGCAGTTCTCACTGTTAATCAGTTGCCAGAACCACAAGTTTTTATTCATGACTGTCTCTTTTGAATGTGAGCCAGACTCTTCCCATGTTTATTTTTTTTTATTTTTTTTGTTATTGTTGTAGGTGGTGGTGGGATTTTTTTTTTTTTATCCTGGTGTGGATAATAGATGGTCAATTTATAAAGCTTGGGGGACTGGAGTTGGAGAATCAGCCCCTCATTGTCCCATCCTCTGGTCTCAGGCAAGAGCTCCCCGTGACATCTGGAAAGCCCCAAGAATGGGGGGACCTGGAGAGCCTGAATGGTAGTAGGGCCTCTGAGTGTTTTCCTCTTTGCTTGCCTCTGACCTTGAATGGACCACTCACCTCTGAAATGTCAGTGTTCTCACCAAGAGTGTAAAAACACCTCCACCCACTTACAATCTGGGTCCAGTCCCACCTGTGTGTTTGTCTTTCATGCTAGGTGCTAGGCTTGGAAGTTACAGGTGAGTAGAGGGAGAATCTTCCTCCAATCCCAAAGCATAAAAGAGCACCTAAGGACTGTGGTCAGGAAGAGGGGTGTCTGCTCCCAATAGTCCCACAAGCATGGGGTATGGTGTAAAGGGAGACAGGACAGTCACCACCTTGATTTCTGTGTTTTCAGGGAGAAATTGGCCTGCCAGGGCCACCAGGAGTCCCCGGCCTCATTGTAAGTACACACATGCCTAGGCCCACGGTGGCCAGAGGTGGGGTAGCCAGGGTGTGAGGAGCAGGCAGGGGACCCACAGAGAAAGTCAGAAGCACCTCTTCCTTCAAGTTCACAGAGGGTGAGGAGGAGAATGAGGAGCAAGGCGATAGAGGGCTTAATGCCAAAGCCATGCTGTGCCTGCAGATAGCTTACCCATCTTCTCTCAGCCTGCTTCTTCCCTCGCTGATCCTGGCTGGAAATGCCTCGGCAGGTGGCTCCTTCACACAGAGTAAGGGCTTGCTGCCTGGCCTCCAGAGCCTAGTCTTGACCTTGGACTCAGCCCTGAGGGCCAGTAAGAGGCCAGAGCCTAGGATGAACCTAGAAACATCACAATAGAATCTGCTTCTCTGCTCTGGCCTTATGAACTGTAGTATAATGGCAGGGGATGTAAGGTGGCTCCCCAGACATGAGGAGATGGCATTGTTTTTCCAACAACTGTGCTGAGAAATTCTCTTCAGGCAGAGGCTGAAGATGGTGTAGGAGGAATGTGAAACACCCCATTCCCCAAAACAGTCTGTCCTTGGAAGAGGGGCTAGGGTCCCCCAGAAGCACTGTTCTTGCTCAGGCAGATGGGAGTAGAGCCTGGGTGAAGGGATATGGGCCAGGTTAAACTCTTGGCTGTGGTCCTCAGTGATGGCCTCACCTCTCTGAACCCCAGGAATCCTCTATCATGTGGGGTCAGTGCCCTCATTTGTAATATGGGATCATTGTCTTCACTTATTCTGGGGCCACAGATACACATGGTCCAGTCTAGGCTCTGGAACCAGACCTCCTGGGCTTGAGTCCTAGTTCACCCACTCATATAATCCCAATCCTGGATACAGTTCTTGCCTTCCTGTCCTTCAGTTTCTTCACCTATAAAATGGACATTATAGTAGTAATTGCTTTGGGGGATTGCTGTGATGGTTTAAGTAGCTTAACACATATGTGTGTGCCATATTTAGAACATAGAAAGGCTTCAAGCAGTAATAATAGCTATTTTTATTTTTGTGTTACATCTCTGATAGCATTGCACATTAGAACTTAGCGGGAGAGCATGTTGCAATTGACTAGTGATGTCTGCCTTGGAGGGGGATGCTCTCGTTAACTAGTAATATCCTCCTTGGCTGAAGATGCTGCAGTTGACAGTGATGTCTGCCTTGGCTAGGAATGGGGAAGTATTAACTTAGACACTCATCTCTTATGTTCATTAAACAGAACTTTGCTGAGTACTTCTTTGGCAATGTGTGCCATGAGAATCTGAGAACATGCTGGAAGTCTTAGTATCTATTTTTTTCTAAGCTCTGAAGGGATCACCATAGTGTATGGTCATTATGTATGGTCATTAAGCTCCAGTTTGAGCACCTTGGGCGCTAGAACCTCTCTTTCCCTGGTCCAACCAAGCAGAGCCCTCATTTTCCAGACTTGAGCCCAAGTTACCCTCATTGTCCCTGAGAATGACTGTTTTAGGGTCAAATGGTCATTCCCTGCCCTTCAACTTCTTCAGTGTGAGCAATACTAGTCTCAAACTTTACTAAGGGGGGTATTCACAATCCTGACAGTCATCTTTGGCATGTGTTCCCATTTGGTACTGTCCCAGCATCGTCTGGGTTGGCTCCAGAGGAGAATGAGTTCTGCTGGGATGAATGAAAAGGTTCTATAGACCCAGATTATGCTTCCTCTGTGCTGTTCCTCCTGATACTTGGCAGGTTCCTTCCAACCTCGGAGCTACCAGATGAAATGCAAGTTGCAGGTGGATTTGGATGACAGGTGTGATGTTTAGGACACGTTTGTGCTAAAATATTGTTCTATTTATCTGACATCCAAATGTAACTGGGCTGCTCTCTTTCTGTTCTGGCCTGATGCTGCATCTTAACAGTGTCTCTTTGGAAGGTGGGAAAATAGACCTCAGATCAAGGTCACACAAGGCAGGAGGTGTGTGTGCGGGGACTTGATTCAAGTCCAATACCCTCAGCTCCAAGTCCAGGGACCTTTCCTGACTCCTGGGCCAAGCTCTGGGCGTGCCTGCAGTTCTCAGCCCCATGCCTACAAGGTTTCCTAAGAGCTGCTCTTTCCTCCAGCCTTCCTCACCCTGCATCTTTTCTCTGGCCAGTATCAGACTCTCTCTGCCTATTTACAGAGTCCTTTCTCTGCCAGGATGAAGTTTCTCTCATCCTGGCACCTTTAGGTGGGGTCACTGGGCTGGATCTGAGCCCACCAAGCCACTACCAAGCCCTGAGTGGGTGCCCTCTCTTTTCTTGGAATGCTGTGTTTAGAAACCTGAGGGACTTCCTGTGGAGATGGAAAGGAAAGAGACTCTGCCCTGAAGTGTAGGAGGAAGTAGGACTGAGTCATACATGGCTTTCTAGAGTGTATGGGTGTTTAGCTCTGTGTGTGTGTGTGTGTGTGTGTGTGTGTGTGTGTGTGTGTGTGTGTGTGTGTGTATGTTGGGCAGGGCACTGTAAGTGGAGTTTCTTTTCTGCCTGGTCCTGCAAATTGGCCCCAAATAAAAACACAGAGGCTTATATTAACTAGAAACTGTTTGTCCAATGGCTCAGGCTTCTTATTGGCTAGCTCTCTTTTAATTATTAACCCATTTCTATTAAACTATGTATTGCCATGAGGTTGTGGCTTCCTGTATTGCTCTAGCATATAACTCTTTCAACAGCTTCTCTCTGCCTTCCTCCTCCCAGAATTCTCCTCATCCCTTAGCCCCACCCATACTTTCTGCCCGGCTACTGGCTAATCAGTGTTTTATTCATCAATCAGTAAGAGAAACATATATACAGAAAGACATCCCCCATCAGGACACTTCATGCTTTGATGGTCATTGTTTTATAGAGACCAAGATATACTCAACCCTCTGTGGCATTGCTGCAGCCTGCAGCCTGCCTCTGTCCCAGTGTCCCAGGTGTCCAGCCAGAAGGGAGGACGGAAGACTAAGCTATCTCTCACTCAGTGGCTGTCTGCTTTGTGTGTGTGCTATGTCTGCTGTGCAGGAGCTCTGGAAGCCATGCCATGCCTTGGCTCGCCCTCTAGGGAGTGGGGGTGCCCTGCTTATAATCCATATCTGAATGTCCCCAGTTTCCACGTGTCACCAGTGACTTCCTGCCAGCTCCAAGGTGAGAGGACTAAAAGTAGCCCTCTCCGTGTCATCGAAGCTCATGGCTGACATGCAGGGAAACTGCTCTCTTCAGAAAATAGACCACAAAAGTCGCTGTTGGCTCTTCTGTTCAGAGAGACTTTTAGCTTCTGCACCGAATGAGAACCAAAGAACTTGTGATCTGTCCCCAAATCCCAAATATGAAGACACTGCTGTGATTAATGGACCAGGGCTGTCCTCTGAGTGGAGAGCTGGTCAGGAACATGGTTAGTTGGTGTTAACCAGCCCTTGCATGCCTGAAGGGAGCTCATCACCATCTTGTAGGGAAGAAAAAGGCGCAGCGGGAGCAAGACACCTACCTGAGGATACACAGCCCATAAGCCAGGGCTCAGCCTGTACATGTCACTCAACCTCTTCATTGCTACCTCTGTGCCAGATAGAGACAGAGACAGGGCGTGTGTGGGGCACAGGCTAGGATGCGCTGTTCTGGTATAAGAGCAGAGTCCCCAGGTTCGTTTCCTGTTCCTAACCTAGACCCTAGGAGGCTCAGTTTTCTTGAAGGGCAGCTCCCTGGTGGGTAGGTAAGCAAGGCCTGGGCAAACAGACAGATCTGAGGTCTGGTCCTGCCTTTGCACCACTCAGTACTTCCAGGGCAGGTTTGCTGGGCCTTCTTTTTCCGTGTCTGTAACTGCCATGCAGGTTGCATGGGTGAACAGTGATGAACTGCTAGCCGGGCCCCCGTGCATCATTCAGAGTCTGGCTAGGGAGGGCTGGACTGAGGAGGGTTGGCAGCTGCCTCTGGAAGTGGACACACAGCAGGGGGGATTTAATTGCTTTCAGCTGTGTTGGTTGTGATCCTGATGGGGGGCCTTGGGAGGAAGGGGATGGTGCGAAGCAGTGTCTGGGAGCTTAGACATGGTTTTAACATAAGGGTCTTTCTCATTTTTCTCATGGGAACACTCGGCAGTCAGGCTCTATGAGATGTCCTTTGGGGACAGTAGCCTGCAGAGTTTCTTCCCCTCCCTTTTAGGCCAATCTGGGATCCCATATTTCTAAGACCTACCTTCTGCAGCTACTACTGCCTCCTCTGACGCCACACAGCTGCAGTCCTCATGTCTAGGGTCCTTTCACCACAATTTCGTCCCCCTTGGAGTAATGTGTATCCATGCCAGGCCCCTTCTCCAACATCCACACAGCCTATGAATGACCTACACACTCATCATCCAGCCTGTGTGATTCTAGTCCCCACACAAGCTGCCCTTTGGTTTAGGCTGCAACAGGAAAAGCCAATTTGAGGAGTTGCTGGCTGGTCCTCCGCCCTCTGTCAATAGCCTAGGGAGCAGCCATCTCTTACAGTCTGCTCTGTCCACCATACCACGGGGACCATGGGCATCACCTTCCTCCAAGAAAGAGACTGGCAGCCTTGGGCCTGGTCAGCAGGGATGTTTTTAATGCAGCCTTGGGAGACTGGCTTTCCCTCCCATCTCACTTTACTTCTCTCCAAAGACTTCAGAACTGGACATGGCTGCAGCACCGGCCTTTGGATCTTGGCGTCTTCTTTGGTACATCAGCCATGATAGGAAAAGTGACCTGCCAAAGTTGTGAGAAGTAACTGAGTAGAGGAGAATCAGGGACTCTTATTCTATGCTCTGCAATGGTCTTATTGGGCCATGATGGTCATTGTTAGACCGGGGTGTTCTTTTTCTTGATGGACTAGTTCCCTGGTCTACAGTGAAGGCAGGATTTGCTAGCCTCTCAGCAGAGAGGGCTGAACCCAGCCAAGTGGCAGTCCTGAAGTCCTGAGTGGTGACATACTTGCCATGGTTACCCAGGCAGCTCAGGGAGGTGTCCTGTGTTCCAGCCAGGGGAGGAACAGGCATGTCTGGTCTGAGAGCTCCTCTCTGATACCCATCTCCAGGTCCTCTAGCCTCTCCACCGCTCTCCATTGGCATTCTCTGCTGCTGGATACACCAACACAGCAGGTGTCTCCCAGCAGCTCCAACAGGAACATAGGTCAAATTCTACAGCCTGGCTGTCCAGAGCTGACCTTGTTCCCCAACCTCAGAGCCTTTGCTGGGGTGTCCAGAGAGCCTGAATCAGGATAGTAGGGAGCAGGTGCCCAGAGAGGTCAAGTATGTTGATTGCAATTATATAGCACTTAGGGCAGTGAGGAAAGATGAACAAGCTGAAAAGAATGGCTTTTTCCTGGAACAACTCCATGTTATGGCTGAGATTGGGGGTGGCTCTGAGGGAGTGAGCAAAGTGACATTTGAGGGAAAGGAGTGGGCTTTCAACAAAGAAATTCACCCACTTTGCTCTAAGCCTGGATTCCCTGACCTCAGCACTTTTGAGTCTGGGGCTGGGTTACCCTTTGCTGGGGTCTGTCTTGTGCACTGCAGGGTTTTTGGTGGCCCCTGACTGACCTCTAACTGTTGGATGGCAGTAACCTCTCTTTTTGGGAGAGGGAAACAAACTATCTTTAACAATTTATTTATTTTATTTTATTTACATTGGTGTTTTGCCTGCATGTATATTAATGAGGGTGTTGGTCAGATCCCCTGGAACAGGAGTTACAGACAGTCATGAGCTGCCATGTGGGTGCTGGGAATTGAACCAGGGTCCTCTGGGAGATCAGCAGTGCTCTTAATCACTGAGCCATCGCTGTAGCACACAAAACAAACTATCTTTTTTTTCCTTTTTATTTAAATTAGAAACAATCTTATTTTGCATATCAATCCCAGTTCCCTCTCCTTCCCATTCTCCCATGCCCCGCCCCAGACCCCCATCCCATCCCTCTTCTGCGCCATAGAAAGGGTGAAGCCTTCTATGGGGGGTCATCAAAGTATGCCACATCATTTGGGGCAGGGCCTACCAAGCGGGCCCCCTACCCCCACCCCTGTGTGTGTCTAGGCTGAGAGGGTATCACTCTATGGGGAGTGGGCTCCCAATTTCCATTCGTACACTAGGTATAAATGCTGTTCCATTACCAGGAGCCCCATAGACTGCCCAGGCCTCCTAACTGACACCCATGTGCAGGGGGGCTGGTTCTGTCCTATGCTGGTTCCCTAGCTGTCAGTCTGGAGTCAGTGAGCTCCTACTTGCTCAGGTCATCTGTTTCTGTGGGTTTCCCCAGCATGGTTTTGACCCCTTTGCTCATTACTCCTCCCTCTCCACAACTGGATTCCAGGAATTCGTCTCAGTGTTTATCTGTGGGTCTCTGCTTCTGTTTCCATCAGCTACTGGATGAAGGCTCTGTGATGGCACATAAGGCATCCATCAATCTCATTATAGAGGAAGGGCATTAGCAGTAACCTCTCTTAAGTTGTGACAACCTACACTGCCCCAGACATCCTCTCACCTACTAATTCAGCTACTCCTTGGAACAGTGGTAGGGACACTGTTGCTACTCCCCCGTCCCATGATAGGTAACTGGCAGAGGGACAAGCTGACTGGTATGTGAAATGTCCCTCTAGCCATCTAGAGGCTCTGTGAAGAACATCCCTGGGGTCACTGGACCTCCCAAGCCCAGGAGTCTATTGTTCCTGACCTCAAAGTTGGATCCTCAACCTGTTGTCCAAGAGCCATCCCTGCATCTTGGGGACCACAGACAATATAGAGAACCCAGAATGTCTTCTGTCATGACTGCCCTGTAAGGAGCTGCTCAACTGCCCTGGGGAGCAGGAGTGTTTCTCATCCCTTACCCCAAAGAATAAACATATGCAGCCCCAGAGCAGAGAGTGCTTGTCCCCCTTTTGCAGAGAGGGAGACTAAAGTCCAAAGAAGTTAGGAGTCCTTCATTTAGTGGACAGAAGTCTTGCTGTCTAATGAGAAGTTCTGGGAGGGGTGTGACAACTACTGAGTTGTGGCCAAGATCATGCATTGTAGTTGGCTCTGATTCCAAGTGGAAGTGAACGGTGCAGAATGCTCCTAATTCCAAGACCAGCCCAAGGGTGTGAACTGCATCTTTGGTCCAGCCCTGGGATCCTGAGGATTCTTCCTCCCAGACCCACCCCCAGGGCCACCTCTCATGACGTCCTTCTCTCTGTCTCTTCCCAGGGTGACATGGGAGCACTAGGTTCCATTGGCTACCCAGGACCCAAAGGCATGAAGGTAAGTTAAATGAGGCTCCCCAAGTTCAGGTCCTACCCCAACTGAGCACCCCAGAAGGAAGGCACTGTCTGATGTCACTGTGAGGGAAGATGGGAAAGGTTGGCTTGAGAGCTGGCCAGCATCTGTATGTCATTTAGGCCAGACATCTTTATTGGACATCAAGTCCACAAATTGAGTGGGAGGCCAGCGTGGTTCTGGGATGTGGGATTCATGGCCAGTGATGTAGAAACCCTCACGGCAAGCAGTCCCCACAAGTGGAAGAAACTTGCCAAGGACAGCCCAGGCCCTTGCTGTCAGCCTCTCCTGCTCTGGGTTTAGTTCAGGGGTGGGAGTCACTGCAGCTTCTCTCAGCTCATCACACAACCCTTTGCTTTGCAAGGTGGGCATCGCTGCCCACTTTGCTCATCAGATCACAGAGCCCCAGGGTGGGGACCAGCTCAGAGTCTTGAAGCATGTCAGACCCTGACTTCTGTGACCTTGACCTATCTTGCAGGGACTGATGGGCGGCGTGGGGGAGCCCGGACTGAAAGGTGATAAGGTGATCGGAACTCTCCCTTACTGCCTGTGGGTTACTGCATGCCCCTCCCCCAGGATAGCTGGAACCGCTTGGCTCCTCTGCCGTGCACTGTGACTTCCCTTCTTAGTCCTCTGCCCCTACCATTCTGGCTTATTTCCTGGTGTGTGAGACTCAAGAGCTGTGGGGGCCTGATGGTTGAGGCAGATAGGACAGGAGGGACTGGGGGGAGGGGCATGGGTCTGGGGTAAGTCAAGGCTGACTTCTGGCTCAGATATAGAGCATGACTCCAAGGCATGCAGGAATCACAGCCTCAGAACAAGGAGAGTGGAGACACAGGTGTTGGTATCCCTGTATCCCTGTGTGGCTCTGAGAGTCCAGCCCTAGACAGCGCCCAGGTTGAAACACTATGCTAATCAGGCCAGCCTCCAAGTACCACCTATTTCTCCTGCTGCCCCTGGGAAAGCTGCTCCTAGGCCTATGATGAACAGCCCTGACACTGAACTTTTGTTGTCTCAACCCTGTGCTAAACCTTGTTGAAAAGGGGAGGTGAGTCCCAGGGCCCAGAGACAGGTAGCACCTAGCATAGGTCACAGGGCATCAGAATGACAGATAGCTGCCAAATGCAGGCATACTGTGCCTGTACAGACATCTCTCCCCTTCCCTGTAGTTTCTATGTAACCCTGGAACTCCAAAGGGTATGTGGCATGTTTTGTGGCCCCCTGAACATCCATAAGAGATGGCCTCACTACTCAGTCCCTCATCACCCAGGCTCTTGCACCTGTGCTAGATGGCTGGGCCCTTGTGTCGTCAATGTGGCACCTGGGTTCCTAGAGAGTTCCACCACTGAGCAGAATGGAAGTCATAAGGTCTGAATTGACAAGACTCTGGGAAGTCACTTACTCTAGAACCTGCAACTGACAACTGTGGAAACTGAGTGCCAGAGAAGGGAAGATAGTGACCAAGTCTGTGTGTTATGGAGCTAATCCAAGTCCCTGACTCTTAGGATATCGAATTTTCAAGCCCTACCCCCAAAAGAATAGAGCCAGGCGATTTTATTCAGTCCCTTCTCCGGCAGCCAGCAAGACGGGGTAGCTTCAGTTCTTTCTCTACCTGTTGCTACCTCTCTGATTTCTTCCATCATGCATAAGCCTTTGTTGCCTTTCTAGGCTCTATCTGGTACTGTAGCCCTTTCGTCTAGCCCTCTCGAAATGAAGGGTTTGTGGGGGTTGGGGGAGGTCCTGACACCCTCTGAGGCTTGAGACATCAGCTCCATGGAATAACGGAAGTCCTGGCCAAGGAGAAAGGAAGTGGAGAAGATGAAGTTGTGGTAGAGGGCTTTGCATGGGCGATTGGGGCAGGGCTGGCCGCAAGTTTGCAGCTCTGGAAAACAAAGAAATGAACCTGGTGCCATCATGTCCTTGTCACAGCAGCTGGTGGGGCTACCAGGAGCACTTGAGATGTTTAGCTCTGAAACAAACTGGAGGAGGAGGAAGTCATTCAATGCCCCTTTGGAAGATGGAGAGAGGGAAAGTCACGACCCTGCCCAATGGCTGGGCCAGGGTCTTCAGCTTGCGCTCCCCCAGCCATATGCATGTTGCCTCTAGCCCTCCCTGGACCACAGAGCCATCATTCATCTCCATATTCTCCTGCTCATGCTGACTTTCCATGACCCCACCTGGCTCTGAGCCAGGCTCTCTCTAGGATCAGCCAAGGCACATCCTGGAGTGAGCTCAGCCTGGCTCTCCAGATCGTAGCCTGGTTTCCTAGGTGACCTTTAAGCTTTCCTTCTCTCATATTTTAATAATTTCAGCCCTTCTTTGCACATAAAACACATGCACATACACACAGAGGTGAAGGGAGAGAGGAGAGAAGGGAGGGAGAGGGAGAGAAAGAGAAAGGAGAGAGAGAGAGAGAGAGAGAGAGAGAGAGAGAGAGAGAGAGAGAGAGAGAGAAAACACCTCCCCAAACTCTATGACCTTGTAGGAGATTTTTTTCCATTGGAAGATCAATATCTTGCCTTCTCTGGGACTCAGTTTTCACAGTTGTTATTTGTAGGTTCTAGAGAAAGAAAAACAGAACAAAAGAAAAAGCCAAACAAAACAAAAAAGCCCCCCCCAAAAAAAACAAATTAAAAAAATAAACCTTTTCAATTCCAATTTTTGTTCCAATGATACAGTTGTATGCCAGGTCACAGCCTTCGCTGCCACCTTGATCTCCTGAGATTTCTACTTCCTCCTATCTCTGGAACTTCCTAAGGTCTCAGTGACCAGAGCAAATAGGCTACTGCAATATAGGCTAAGGCTATGGGCTAGGAGCCTAAGGGCTTCGAGATGGTTCTAGCCCTAAGGGGAGGCACCTTTCCAGCTGGCCTGGGGACAGCTCATTTACCAGAACTGGACCCGGAGGAAGCAGAGGAATCCTGTCCCCAAGGCTTCTGAAGAGAACCGCCCAGAGCTCAGTCAGTGCCCATTTGATTCCTGTTGCACACGGTCCAAATAAGCCAGCTATCTGGTGTCTCCCATGATAGCTGATTAAAAGCAGCTCATTAGAAGCCAGCTGCTGGTATGGAAAGAGGACAGGAAGACATGACAGCTCACAGCAGGCATAGTGGCTAGGCTGTTGGCCCTGCAGCTTTCACCCTTGCATGCTGACATCAATGGCTGCTGAAGAGCCTGAAGGATGAAGAAACTGTCCTACAAGAAACCCGCTGTTCTCTCTGAAAGGGCCAGGTGGACTTGGCACTGCTCTGAGCAGCTGTGCAGTGGGAGGGTCCCCTCACCCTAGGCTCCTCACCCCACCTAGGGGATGGGACCTTGACTGCTTTAGAGCCGAGACTGCTGCTGGCCACAAGAACAGCCTGCACACTGCTCCTCCACAGGCTCTGCTATTCAGGGAAAGCTCCTGGGTTGCATGTCCCCCTCCTTATAACCTCTTTGCTGGTGTGTACTCAGGGTGAACAAGGGTTCCCAGGTGTGTCGGGAGATCCCGGCTTCCAAGGAGACAAGGTAATTTTATCTGATGCCTCCAGTCCCACATCCACCCTCATTCTGCTGGCCTAGGGTGCACTTGTCACTTCTCTCTGAACCTCATAGTGGCTTCTGAACTTCTTTCCCAGCCACTGCTACCTACCTCAGTCTGTCCTTCCTAACTGCCCCCAAATTGTCCTTTCGAGGGTACATCTTTGTTCTGTTCATACTCTGTCAATGGCTCCCAGCTGTTCTTAGGGACAAGTCCTGATGCTCCACCCAGTGACACAGGACCTCTGTCTCTGGGCCCCTCTGACATTTTCGTTTTCTTCTCCCCTTGGCTGTGTTGTAAAACCACTAAACTGTCCTGGGAGCCTCAGGCTCTTTGAACACACCCTTCCCTATCTGAACCCAGCCCCTGGCCTCTGCACCATCCTGTTCAGATGCCTTTTGTTCCCCTACTTTCTCAGACAGTGGCCTTTGATGTCCTGGACACATGTCTGTTTCTCACTCACAATACTCTTCTCCTTAGTTTGGGGACCTGTGTTTAACCTCCTGCAGACTGAATTCCATGGAGAACAGGGCCCTCCACTGCCCTGACAGCTCCTCTTGCGCCCCATGCTCAACTGAAAATTCAGGACAAGTTGGCCAGAGGGAGGGAAGGAGGGAGGAAGGGACTAGCTGTGCTGACAGAAGGAACAACAGATGATCCATGGTGGCCTTGTCTTGAGGGGCCAGCTGTGGCCTGCTGAGAATGGCTCCTCTGCCAGGATTGACCATGTGGCCACATCTGGCCCTCCCTGCCAGCCCACTAGGCCCAAATGCTGACCAGCCCCCCTTCCCTTCCTCCTAGCTGGCCTGCCCTGACCCCAGTGTCCATGTCTAGGTTGAAACATACAGGTCTAGCTGCTCTTCCCTTGGGCTCTGATCTCAAGTGGCTGGAAGGGCACTGTAGGACTACTATGGACAAAGATTCCCTGAATCCTGTCACAGTAGGCCAGGGCTTCTCCCGGCCCTGGAACCCAAGTCTTGGGGTGCAACAAGTGTGAGCTCAGCCCAAGCCTGCAGTGGGGGAGGAAGGCCCTCATCCTTCCTGAAGATGGGCCGGCAGGAGGGTAACTGTGAATGCTCTTGGCATGGCTGTTCTCTGATAACCCAGTTTTCTTTCTCTTCACAGGGTAGTCAGGGCTTGCCAGGGGTCCCAGGTGCCCGAGGAAAGCCAGGGCCTCTGGTAAGTTCCTCTTCCTCATCCCTCCACCTGACTGTAGCTTTGAGATACTGAAGCCAGTACCCTCCACTTGCTTATGGACCGTGGCTGGAGTTGCACTCACGTCCAAGACTTCTCAGCTGTCCTGGGGCTGAGCAGAGCTGAGCACTGATAGCCACTGGTCAATTTCCTAGATAGTTTCTTAAACTGAAGGGCAGGAGTCATGCCGGGTACTAGACCAGCCCTAGGCCCTGCCCACCAATGGACTCTAATTGGAACCAGATTCTGCATGCCCATGCACACTACTGATACCATCCTGTAGACAAAAGTTTCTATCCCACCTGTTCCCACAGCCCTTCAGTCTCAAATAAACACACAAAGGCTTATATTAATTATAAACTGTTTGGCCAGTGGCTCAGGCTTCTTATTGGCTAGCTGTCTCTTGATTATTAACCCATTTCTATTAATCTGTGTATCTCCATGAAGTCTTGACTTACCGGTGATGCTCAGACCTCTTTCTTCCTCTGCAGCTACATGATGTCTCTCTCCATACTCACTCTCTGCCTTCCTCTTCCCAGAATTTTCCTAGTCTGGTAGCTCCGCCTATACTACCTGCCTGGCTACATCCTGCCTGTCTATTGGCCAAAACAGCTTTATTCATTAACCAATAAGAGAAACATATATTCACAGCATACAGAAGGACATCCCCCCATCTCATTTCACTGGATGTTAGCCTGTGTCATGCCTTTTGTCACTTTCTTTACATGCATGCTGCCCACGCCCAAGGAACAGAGGGTCGGTGGTGATGGGTGCTTCCCTCTCTAGATGTGGAAGTTTAGATTCTGAAGGCTGAAGTGACTTGCCTGAGTCTCCTGGCTGGTACACATAGCAGAAGACATTGTAGTAACTGCTTCTTTTAGCCTGCTAGGCAGATCTCACTTGTGTAATTCCAACTGCCCTCAGCTGAGGATAGGGTGTTGATGGACGGTAGGGCCCATGCTAATCCTGTGTGGTGATCCTATGTCTTCCACAGGGCAAAGCTGGAGACAAAGGCTCACTTGGGTTTCCTGGACCTCCTGGTCCTGAGGTATGTGATGTCTGTCTGTCTGTCTGCCCCCCCACTCTCTTTGTATGTGTATGTGTGTGTGTGTCCCCTGCCCCTTACATCTGACTAGGACTTAGTGTTGTGCCCAGAGATGGTAAAGGAGTTGCTTGGGATCACATAAAATGAGAGACAAGGCCAAGGCTAGAAATGGTCTCAGTGGTGCATGCTAGGATCCCAGCACTCCAGTGGGGGTAGAGGCAGGAGGATAATTGGGAGCTCAAGGTCAGCGTAAGCAAGGTAGACTCTATCTCAGAAACCAAAAGGAAAAAAGAAAGGAAACCCACAGATCAGTACCCTCTGTGTTCTCCTTCCCTTCTCAGCTAGTCCTGTCTCACCCAGGGGCTCTCCAAGCTAACCTTAGAGTCCTTCCCTAGTGATGGCCAACCTGACACTTGTGGTTCCCACAGAGCCATCTCCAAAGCCTTCCAGGGCTGCGG
Source organism: Cricetulus griseus (assembly GCF_003668045.3). Taxonomy (NCBI): domain Eukaryota; kingdom Metazoa; phylum Chordata; class Mammalia; order Rodentia; family Cricetidae; genus Cricetulus; species Cricetulus griseus. The sequence continues at coordinate 82,593,347 of NC_048595.1, read as the reverse complement.
TCCACTCCCCTTTGGAGCTGCGGGTCTATTCACAGGGACCTCCATTGAACCTTTCTTTCCCTGGCTACTCGTCAGGGCTCAGTGCTCCTAGACATGGTGGGGAGGGAAGGGAGCTGCTGATTCTGGATTGGCTGAAGAATGTGAAACAATGGAGGATGGCAATGCCAGCTAAGCTCTGGGGAACATGGAGGGCACCTGGTAGCTGCTGATACACGTGATGATGAACCTCTCGAGGCTAGACCAAGTGGGCACTCACTCTAGCCTCACTAACCTGGTCCCCATTACAGTAGTATGCTGCCCTAACCAGGGTTTCTGTGTCACCCAATCCTCACCCAGGGCTCCCACCCCTCACCCGGAGCTCCCTGGTCTTGGAGTCTTGATCCTCCATGAGATTCCTGCAGCCAAGGAAAGAGCCTGGCTCTAAGGGCCCTCCCAAGCTTTCCAGAGAACACTCATAGCCTTCTGCAATGGATGAGGTCATGCTTCCTAAAAGCCACAGTCTGACTCTCTGCTCTGTTGACTTTGGCCAGGACACAACCCTATCTTTAGACAGATGAACTTGGCCTCTCCTCCATCCTCTGCTCAATGTGGAAAAAGACTCCTGAGTCTGGATTTCCCAACAGCCTGGCCAATGAGGGAGGAATGCTCACTCCTGAACATGAACTAATGGATGGATGAGGCTCTTCTTGGGCCAGGAGCTGGGTAGCATCTAAGGAAGGGAACTTGTCATACCATGGCAGGGGTCGTGGGTGGGGAGCAGGAGAGCTCTGCCTCTGTCTATGGATGGTAAAACAAGGCTTGAAGCCCAGTGGTGGGTGGAGAGCAGAGTGTGCTGCCTGTTTATGGATAGGAAAACAAGGCTTGGAGCCTCAGGGTCACTGTTCAGTAGCAGTTCAGCTTGACTCTGGCTCCCAGGGTCCCTCTGGGGTCTGCCTAGCCTATCCTTGTGCTGCTTTGATTGGCTGACTCCATAGGCAGGAGTGGCTCTGGCTGAAGCTATGAGCATGCTGGTGTCTTTTCTGGCCAGCACCTGGCCCCCAAGAACAGGGAGGGAGCCCCTGCTCATAGCCTGCTCACAGAATAACCTCCTTTATTTATCACCAGATCTGATTCATACCTTGGCTGTTATGTTCCCACAGGAGATGGGCAACCCCAGGCAAGGGTGTTCCCAATACAAGCTCTTGTAGATGCAAGTTTGTAGTGTGCACTCACCCCAGGTGCCAATGTAAGCCCTTGGCTTCCATCACACATTTCACCCTTAGCACTGCCCTGGGAGGGTTTGATCTAAAACTACTCTATAGGTCAAGGCCCAGAGAGGCTGAGTAAGTTGCCCATCACACAGTGAAGGACAGGATTTGGGTTCCATTTTGAAGGAACTTCCACTTCAATGTGCTAGCTCCAAACTCAGAACTGTATGCCTACATACACATGTGGTGGTGCATGCCTTTAATCCCAGCACTCAGGAGGCTGAGGCAGGGGGATCTCTGGGAGTCCAAGAGCAGCCTGGTCTGCATAGCAAGTTCCAAGCTAGCCTGAATGACATAATAAGACTTTTAAAGAAAAAGATATTCAGGATCATTTGGGAAAAAAAAGACAAAAGGATTTAACAGAAATTAGTAGTATGCGGTTAAAGGGAAGAAAAGAAAAGAAAAAAAACAACATAAGAACAAAGTGGGAGGGGGCATTTCAGTCAGAGTCATGAAAGATAAGGAAAGGCCTTGATTTCTAGCTGGCAGGAAGGAAGGAGTAGGACTGCCCTCAGCTAATGGGTTTCTAGGCTGGATTAGCAGAGGTATTCCACATAAAACCCAGAGAAATGTTTCCATACTAGCTTGTGGAAACTGGCCCACTAGAAACAGCTAGGCCAAAGGGCACTTTGCCCCTGGCTAGCAGCTATGATAGACACAAGCCTCTGGAGTAGGGAGAGGGGTCCCCAGCAGAGGCCCCAGGGTGTAGAGGGAAGGAGGCCTCTCTGCTCCAGACTTGAACTATTAGGGGCATGGTCACCCATCGGGACAGGTCACCTAAAGCTACAGGCCAGGATGGGAGTGTGTTATGGAGCCCAGCCCTCTGGGCAGGGGAATCTTAGGAATTCTAGCTTCTGAAAGGCCTTTAGCAGTTGCCTCTGCACAACCAATGTGGCAAGTCATGGCCCACAGGATAAATGTGGATTGTAGGTAAGGTTTCTCAGGCAGGACAGCTGACTCAGGGTTCAGTGTTCCTGGAACCTGGGACTCCATGCTGAGTCAGATGACTGTATGTAACAGCCTTCGGTGTTCCTGAATCGTCTTCTGGGTTTCTCTTCCCCGACCTCTCTCTCCGCAGGTCCCATGTAGCATAAGCTGTCTTTGAACTTGATGTGTAACTAAGGATGACCTTGAACTCCTTATCTTCCTGTCTCAGCCTCCCGTTCCCAGTGCAAAGATTAAAGACATGGGTCATTACACTCAGTTCCTTCTGTATTTTCTCAGCCACTCTGCAAAGTCAGGCTTGGGGACTGAAGAGGTGGAACAAGTTGCTTACCTTGGGTCACATGACAGTAGTGGTAGGGGTGGGCACCAAGGCACACCGTGGATGGGGCATGTTCTGAGAACCTGCCAATCAGTCCAGGTGACCTGGCTCTCTGCTTTCCCACAGGGTTTCCCAGGAGACATTGGCCCCCCAGGGGACAATGGTCCTGAAGGCATGAAGGTGAGTCCTCTCCCACCTAAGGTCCTTGGCTGGAGAAATCCCAGGGCCCAAGTTGGCTGTCCTGCTGGAGAGTCCTGCCAACATAAGGTGGGGGTACTGCCTCTGAGGCCCTTTCTGTTCTTTTTTCCCAGGGTAAGCCTGGAGCCCGAGGCCTGCCTGGACCTCCTGGGCAGCTGGGACCTGAGGTGAGATGCCCCTGTCCCCTTCTGTCCCTCTTTGTCTTCACCAGCCTGTCTCAGCACCCAGCTGACTCTGTCCAGGGTACCAAAGCCTTGATGGGGCCAGGGCGACTTCAGATTCCAGAGCATCTGTTCCATTACAACCCAGCCTGTGACTCTTCTCTGACCTGGTGGGACAAAGTGACTTCCTTCCACACCAATTGCAGTTTATCAGTGTTGATTTGGGAGGATAGGAAGGGTTGGTCCCTTCTTGGAAGTGGGTCCTTGAAGATCCAGGAAAGAAAATCATTGGCAGACCCCATTTTAATAGCAGGCAAGGCCTTGGCTAGTACCCATGTGTGCCTTAGCCCAAAGTCCATGCTCAGATTCTATGTTGTTCTCAGATATGCTCCTGGGAGACACTAGAGCATCATGAAAATGCCATGCCTTATGTGTAGCTGGGATGTCAGCAGAGTTTACCTGCACCTGGTGCGGGGAGGAACTGGCCTCAGGCCTATTGGGCCTTCCACAGGCGGCCTGGCTTTTGCTTGCACATGAGGCCCTCAGCCTTGCTTGGCATCGTGGTGCACAGCCCTGGAAGAATGAACAACCACGAGCAGGCCTTTGCTGACTCGATCTTTTCTCTGAGCTGGGTGTGGGTCTGGCAGAGTCCCAGTGCTGGCTCCGGGAGTCACTGCATGAGACTGCTTTCCTGGAAACTAGAGGTACTTGCTACAGGGTTGCTTTGAGGGGACTGTGGTCAGGTCCCAATTGCCAGAAGGGCCAGCTGGAGGCTATTGTGACGTGCTGCAGAATCAGGAACAGGGATGGAAGTGAAAGAAGAGAGAGACAATTGCAACCCAGGCCTCTGTCTTTGCTCACATAGCTGTCCAGGAAAAGCCAGGCTCTGGGCTTATGAGACCACTTACTCCTTCATCCATTTACCAGATATGCAGGACACTGGCTGCCCGAGTGCTGTGTGCAGGGTGGCACGGCATCTTTAAAACAATAATATGTCACCCCTGTCCTCTAGGACTCAGCTGAAGCCTGTCATTAAGGATATTCACTCTGGGGAAACTGAGGCACACCAGGGCTAATGTCTGGTACAGAGCTCATAAATGAGTCTGTCTTTGAGTTGCAGCCTGGGATCCCATTCTTCAACAGCTCAGACATTGGGATTTGTGATATGACCCTTGGGTGACTGGTGGACACCTCCCCACCTGTGGGGACCAGGCTGTGAGCCAGGCACCCTGTCTATTTGTGAGGACCTCTGCACTTTTCCCTCCTTATAGCACAAGTTCTACCAGAATCTCGTTTAATTTTTTCCTTTGTTCTTCTTTTCTTGTGCCCTCCTACTCCAGGGAGATGAAGGACCCATGGGGCCACCAGGAGTCCCAGGTGTGGAGGTGAGTATTGCTGGACAGGAGGAGGGGGCTTCTTGGATTTGACCCAGTGGGCACAGGCAGGGCAACATCTGGAGAATAAGCAAGCAGGGAGGCCTCTGGCCAGTCAAAAACACAAGTGGCCTAAGAAGAGAGACTGAAGGCGAGTGTTGGTGGCCTTAACTACCTGCTTGATTGTGTTGGATTCTATGTTGGCTATTGCCAAGTGTATTATCTCAGAGTCACTCACTTTGGTTGGCCTTATCATAGAGGAACAATAGAGGCTGAAAGAGTGGAAGTTCAAGCCCTAGGTCCCACAGCTAGGATGAGGGGTGGCTGCCCAGAGCCTAGGTGCACATTCTGTCCCCAGCTGCCTTGCAGAATACCTGCCCCATTTGACCCCAGCAGCGGAGCTGACCAGCAATCCTCAAGGCTTCTGATTTCAGTGTATCTTTACCCAAGAGTGCTTGCTAATGTGGGTCACATCTTATTGTGAATACGTGAATAATTAAAGCCAGCATACTCTACGTGCATTTAGTAATTCAGTGGAAATTAATGATAAGCCTGCTTCTCATTTTTTTTTGTCCAAAATCACTATATTTTTTGAAGCAAAGCATGAAAATGGAACAAAAATGGCATTGCTTTCTCATTTTTGCAAGTCTCTTGGATGTCACTCTGGTGATATCAGCTGGGTTCTCACTTCTGTGTCTTGCATCAGTCTGTGATGATACCATGTGTCACACAGTCTCGAGAGAGTGATGAAGGCAGGTGACATCTCATGGCCACTGTGAAGCAGCCTTTCCCACCTGACCCTCCCAAAGGGATCCCTGGGATCTCAGAGTTCTCTGACCATGTTTGGAAGACTGTAAACTGGAAGTCTGCATTACCCTGGGCCCAAGTGCTCTGCCCAACCTCTTGCCCTCTCCCAGAAAAAGCAGGTGTCATTGTCCCTGTTTATGACAGCTCAGCCCAGGGATTGAGGAAGCAATGCTGGAGACCATCTTTGAATTTCTTTGTCTGGATGCCTGGTGACATTGGATCTCTACATCACTATCCCCTCCAGAGCATAGTACCTTCCTGTGAGGGACTTCTAGAGTTCTCCAGGTACCCTCAGCTGTAGCCCCTTTCATGTGCCTCTCTGTTGCAGGGTCAGCCTGGACGGAAGGGGTTTCCTGGGAGGCCTGGCCTGGATGGCTCAAAGGTGAGGAGACTTAGGCATGCCGGGGGGACAGTGGTGTAGGAAGAAGGGGTAGTCTGACATATAAAGCCCTGCATCTCATGCTGGAGAAAGGGGAGAAAAAAGTGGTCCGTATTCATCCCAGGGTTTTGGTAACAGAGGAGGGAAAAGGAAGTAGACATGGCCCAAGTGTGCAACAGAAGGGGATTGTTCACGTAACGGGATACAGTCCAGACACTCTGGGGCAGGCTGTCAATGGGAGCTTGAACAGGAGTGGCACCTGCCTTCTTCCTATACTGAGCAGAGGCAAGAGACTGACAGTGCTTAACCAGAGGTGAAGGGGATTTCTGTTTTCTTCTCTGTGTCTCCATATAGCCCCTGGGATACTATATATATATATATATATATATATATATATATATATATATATATTGTGTTTAGTAATGGGCCTTTTTCTTTTTTATTGATCAAAACAAAAGCTGGCCCCAGTAAGGAAGTAGGCTATTTTTCTTTTTATTTATCTCAGTGACAAAATAGCTGACAGAAAACTAATTAAGGGAATCTATTCATCACTATTGCTGTGATGAAGCACCATGACCAAACTCTACTTGGGAGGACAGGGTTTTATTGGCTTACACTTCCACATCACTGTTCATCATTGAGAGAAGTCAGGACAGGAACTCATACAGGACGGGAACCTGGAGAGAGGAGCTGATGCAGAGACCATGGAGAAGTGCTGCTTACTGGCTTTCTCTTTGTGCCTTGCTCAGTCTGCTTTCTTTTTGGAATCCAGGGCCACCAGCCCAGGGTTGGCTCCACCCACAATGGCCTGAGCCCTCCCACATCAATAGCTAATTAAGAAATGCCCTACAAGCTTGTCTGCGGCCGGATCTCATGGAGGCATTTTGTCAGTTAATGCTCCCTCCTCTCAGATGACTCCAGCCTCTGTCAAGTTGGCAGAAAGCATAGGGAAAAAGGGTTTATTATGGCTGTCACTTTAAGAAGGTACAGGCCACCATGGCAGGAAAGGCATGGTGAACTTCATGGGGGCCATACAATGTAGCTGGGCCTCTTCAGATCTGGGCAGAGTGGGAATAGAAAGTGGGGGACGGTGGCCGTCTCCTTTTCTCCCTTTTATTCACTTGGACCCCCAGCCCCTGGGATGCTGCTGCCCACCCTCAGAGTGCCTCTTCCTGTCTCAGTTAAACCTTCCTAGAAATACTATCATAGACACACACACTCATGTGTTTTTATCCCCATTTCAAAGTCAGTCAAGTTGATAATGAAGATGAATCATCATTTCCAAGGAAGGGCTTTCAAAGGGAGCTACGTTGGGCTAAGTCTATGAATGGGTTGGAAAGAGAGGGTAGGAAACAGTTGGGGGATCCCTTAAGCCCCAGTGATAACCTTCCTCCAGAGGAATGAGTGGCCATGCACCTGGCCTGGCCTGGCCCTGCCAGCATTTGTAAGAATGACATTTGGGGAGGAACCGAGGGGAAGAGGAGACTATGAATAGGACACATGAGCTATATTTTCTTTCCAAGCTCCTGTCCCTGTGATCATGTGTCCTGCCTTCTGAGGACCACAATCCCTCAGATACTGCTTAGGTTTCTGTGGTGCAAGGTGACATGTCTGGGTAGATTCATTCCGGGGCAGTTCCAGATCACTGATCTATTCATACTAGAGAGAGTCTGCAGCTGTTAAGGCCACCAATAGATCTGTCCAGCAGAGATCACAGCTGCCAGGCAAAGCCATGTGCCAACCAAGTGCTAGAATCTGGGAGGCTAAGCCCAACACAAAGACAAGACTCTTCAAGACTATTTGTGCTGCAGACAAAGCTTAGGAGAGTGGAGGTTTAGCTTCCTAATGATATTTACCTGCAATTCCCAGCTCTCCCTGTAGTTGGCAACCTGCATGGAAATGGGCCACAGGTTGACTAAAGTCCCAATTCTAGCCCTCCTTCTAGCTGGCTCTGTGACCTTACACAGTCCTTCCATCCCTCTGGACCTTAATTTCCACCCTAAAAATTGAGTTAGGTTGCTTGAAGTTCGAAAGGAGTCAAGATGCTGGGGAACCTTGCTCAGAGGGAGTGGATGACTGTAGTGTTAGGGAGCATCAGGATATTGGGGAACCTTGCTCAGAAGTGCCAACCTGCATTGTTGGGAGAGTCAGGATGCTGACTTGATCAGAGGGAGTGGATGACTGTAGTGTTGGGGATCACTCTTTGGTTGCTGCTAGCCATCTAGATTCTTAAGGCCAAAGTCTAGAGATGGGATTTCCAGTTCATCCTTATCAATGACACCTAATACCACTCGACCCTGGGGACTTCCTCAAGTGTTTTCAATGCCCCACCTCCTCCTGTCCTGACTTATCCTCTTCTATGTTCCTCTGTAGGGAGAACCAGGGGATCCTGGACGGCCAGGGCCTGTGGGTGAACAGGTAAGTTAATGATGGTGTCAACACAGTGGAGTACCTACTTGTGCCAAGTCCATTGCTAGGCAGTCACCCAGGCCTCAGGCTGGTAACATACCAGAGCTAGTTCTCTCACACACTCTCAAAGAAGGGAGGTCCCTGAATAACATGGTCTCTTCCTAAGGCCTGACTCTTGAATGCAATTTTTGGTGCATTTGCTCAAAGATTTAATGGGATTTCACCTCCTAGAACTGGGGTTAAACCAGAGAGTTCCCTGAAATGACTGTGTTCGCTTAGCCAGAGAATAGATCCACTCTCCAAGGGCTTGAGATCCAGGCCTCCCTAAGTTGTGAAGAAGATGAAACTCAAAGCAGGACTCTGGATAGTTGAAAAGGAGGAACACATCTTCAGAAGGAAGGTTGCCACTAGTCTGTTAAAAGAAGTTGGAGGCTCATCACCCTCTTCTACCAGTTAGAGCAGCACTTCTGGTGCTGTGAGGATGGCAACTCTGGGACATCCCTCCAGGCCTCAGTGCCTCCTTCAGGCTTGGCCTCAGGACTCAGAGGTAGATTTGGGGAGATATTTGCCACTCCTATAAATGAGGACCCTCTAGGAACCTTGGGAGGGGCTTCTTCAAGCATGGAGGAGGAAGAATACTGGGGCCTCAAGGGTATTCAGTTGTGCCCAGAAGTGCCATCCATGGCATGAGACTCATGTGCAACAGGCTTCTTCACAAGGCCCGTGACATCTGTTGAGAGAAAAATAAGAATTAAAGGGCCCCCTTTCAACATGTTTGAAATCTTTCCAGTGTCATCCAAGCACATTCTGAGGGAAGCCGGGAGCTTGGGAAGACTGCTGCCGCCTTGATGCATTTCCTGACTGGAAAAAATAGCACATTCAAATTCATAGTTATGCTAATGGTTGGCCCTGGGGAAATAGATACTTAGAACCCTAGACCTTTAGGACACAGAGACCCTTGGAAATCATTTTCTCCAGGGCCCTGACCATTTTCTGTCTTAGCTACCTTTGCCAAGTTAAGGAAGCCTGTGGACCCCATTTCTTTGAGTAGATTTAAGTGCATAAAGTCAAAAGTGAAGGATGCCAAGGCAACCAGTTATACCGAGATAGATAATGTGCTCAGTTGTGGCATACATGTATCTACTTCTCAATTAATATACTCAACTACGATACCTAACATTGACCTCCATACTAAGTGATGTTTTGAGATCTGTGTAAGATTGATTGTAGTGACATGTAACCAGATGGACAGTCACAAGTGTTCAATACTATTGGACTGGTTGCATGCACTAGTACTTAAGAAAAACACATTTTGATGGGAGGGCAATATATATAAAAGTTGTACATTTTTCTGTGCAAGTTCCTGGACCCTCTGCATTCCATCTATAGTGGCTTACAGAGGTCCTGGGTTAAGAAACCCTGGATTCTGGCCCACATTGGTAGTTTGGTTCACAAATTTGGGAGAAAAAAATGGGATCATAATATGCTCAAAAGAGGTAGGAGCTGAGCTGGGGCCAAGAGGGTAGACACCCTGCCTGGGATGGCCCTGACTCACTGGGACCACAGAGCCCCCAGCTAGCTGTGGATCTAGCAGCACTCACAAACTGCAACATGAGGGAAGGGCGTCTGAGCTGGGCCTCATCTCTGGCTCCTGTGTAGGCTATAAGGCATGCAACAACACCAGCCCCTGTCCATGTGTCCACAGCAAACGGGTGGGTGTTTCCTGTTCCTGACAGAACAACAGGCTCCCCAGGAAAGATCCCCTAAGCTCACACCACAGGCCCTGCTTGTAATCACAGTAACAGCTCCATTTATTGCTCACCCGTGAGGTAGCGGGCTCTGTGCCAAGCACTAGACACAGCATCTGCAGCACCCCCAGCAGTCCTGTGACGGGAACTGTTATGACTCCCATTTTGCAAATGAGAAAACTGAGGTCCTGAGAAATTAAATAGCTTGTCCAAGATCTCACAGGCAGTGTTGTAACTCAGAACTGACACTGGGTCTTCATAGACTCTGGGTTCCCAAGTGCTCCCCAGACAGAGTGGAAAGTTCTTTGGTCCCCAGAACCCTTGCATTTATCTACCAGCAAGCACAAACTGCCTGCCAGGCCCTGTCCTAGGTGCTGGGGTCAGGGTGTGAGCATCCAGGGACAATGAGCATATCAGCATCTACCCAGAGTGATGGTCCAGTTGAAGCACATGGCATCTGATTGTCAGAAGCAAGCATTCCCCATGGCCAGCACCCCCCACAAACTCCCACAGCCAGCAGAATGCTGTGAGAAGGAGAGGAGATGCCACCATATCTTGCCAACTAGAGAGGAGCAGGCTTTCAAGGCTGCTTCTCTGCTCCCCCTGTCAGGTGGGAGGCCCGAGCCTCAGAGACTACTTCTCTTCCAGTTGACATACTGCCAGTCCAAACGCCTCCCCATAAGGAGAGCATAGCATGGGGCTCTGGAGGGCATAGGAACAGGCGCTTGCTGGATGACCCTTACTCACTTAGATCCTGTCTGACTACTTATTGAAAGTTTATGTCTTCTAGGTCCTGACAAATAATAAATTTATAGTAGCTATGAAATGCCTTCCTCCAGACCCATCAGACAGGTCCCTTTCCACAGAGCCATGCGTATTCCCTTCCCTGACACCCTTGAAATGTCTGGTTGCTTCCTGGTGGGAAGTCCAGATGTTGTCTTAACCCTGTGCCCCTAGAAAAGCACCCGGGTCTTGAGCGTCAGAGCTACCAGGAGATTGGAGGGACCTATATTGTTCCAATCCCATAGATACATGTAGGAAGACCAATTTGTTCAGGGTCCATAAACCTGGAGTTTGAATAAGAGTGACATAGACAGTTCCATGTACAGGGCTAGGTAAGTAGCAAGCCCTCAGTACATGGACCCAAGGTTATTAATGTCACTGTCACCTTAGTAATGTCCATGTTTGTTTTAATGATTGTTTGGTGTTGATGTATCCCTGCCTGTCCTGGTACTTGTTGCATAACTCAGGCTGTACCCAAACTCGAGATCATGCTCCAGTCTCATCTTCTCAAGTACTAGGATTATAGGCATGAGCAATCATGCCCATGTTTTGTTTAGTTGTTGCAAAGCTGTCCTCCATGACATACTATCTGTAAGCTCACAGCCCATACTGTAGCCCCCTCATACCACCTCTGAAAGAGTCACAGGAGACCATTCTGGGGATGGTGATGGTGCTGGCCCACTCTGTCATGCACATCCTTAGGGGGCCCCAGTGGAGAAACAGTACAAGGAGGCTGGGAGGTACATTTCCTGAATCTCCACCTCCACCCCCTTGGCTGCCCCCACAAGAAATCCATGGTCCCCAGAGCTTGCCATTTACAACTGTCTTTAGGGAGAGCTGAGCAGTTCCTCTACCTCTCCCAGACCCCTGGCAGGTAGCCTGGCTCTCCAGCTTTATTGAGCACAGGGCCTCTGGGCTATTAACAGCTCCAGGTCTCGCCTCACTTTGCTCAGAAGTTTGGCACAGGAAACAGTTTTCATAGGACCAACCCACCCATCTCCATATGTTGGAATTCTCTGGGAAATGTCTGGCTATACATCTGGGATCCCCCAAAACTTCTTAAGCCCTCCTGACCAATACAGAAAGCTCTCTAAGTATGTATCTCAACAGAGGGGAGGTGGGTTCCAGCAAGGATCTGCTCTACCTTCTTGGGGACTCTCGGCTGTTCACCTGCCCTAGGCATATGCATGTTTACCTACTCACCTACTCAGGGTGACAGCAAGACCACTAAGATGAGCTCTGGAAACCAGAGGCAAGCTTTTACACAGTAGAGTTAAAAGTATCCAAAGAAAACCAGATGGTGGTGGTGCACATCCTTAATCCCAGCCCTCGGGAGGCAAAGGCAGGTGGATCGCTCTGAGTTGGAGGACAGCCTGGTCTACAGAGTGAGTTCTAGGACAGGCTCCAAAGATACACAGAGAAACCCTGTCTCGAAAAACAAAAACAAAAGAAACAAAACAAAAGGAGATCCAAAGGAGGTGCACTCTGTGTGTCTGTGTCTCCATGTCTATGTGTATCTGTGTTTGTGTGTATGTGTATGTGTGTATATTATGTGTATCTGTGTATGTCTGTATGCATGTGTGTGTGTGTGTGTCTCTGTTCATGTGTGTCTGTGTCTGTATATGTGCATGGCTATCTCTGTTTGTGCGTGTGTGTGTCTGTGTATGTTATGTGTATGTGTACCTGTGTATGTGTGCATGTGTGTCTCTGTATATTTTGTGTATATGTATCTGTGTGTCTCTGCATGTATGTCTGTCTTTGTGCATGTATGTCCTTATATGTGTGTGTCTATGTGTATCTGTGTTTGTGTTACATGTGTACGTGTCTTTGTGCATGTGTCTATATGTCTTTGTATGTGCATATCTGTGTATCTGTGTGTATGGGTCTGAGTATGTGTGTGCATGTGTGTATGTGTCTTTGTATATGTGTGTCTGTGTGTATCTCTGTGTGTGTTTGTGTGTCTGTCTGTATGTGTTTATGTCTGTATGTCTGAGCACATGTGCTTTCAGCAAAGGGAAGCCCTTTAGTAGAAACCTCCCACCAAATTCCACCCTGTCTCTGGTGTAGAATGTTAGGGTATTTCTGTCTCAGTCAACAAGTTTGTTTCTCTCTAAAACAACCCTAGAGCCCCCAAAGATGGAGACAGATGGCCTCTTCCTAGCTTATCACCCCCACTCCAGTTCTTCAAATGTGTAGGGATCCCAGCCTGCTTCTGGCACGGGAAGAATGCTCGGCTCCCAGGGTTGCTGGCAGCAGCCCCACCACTTGGCTCTCAAATCTGAACCATCTGGAGTGGTGGGGAGAAGCAGCCCAGAGGCTATGCTCTTCCACAGCAGTCCCAGCCATACAGTCACAGAGTGCAGGGTGGGAGTGGGGACTGGGTGTGGGAGGGCTGGGCCCCAGAGGAGGGAAAACCTTGAACACTCAGCATGCCCCCAGATTCACTAGTTTTTCCGGATGTGTCCTCCCCAGGGACTCATGGGATTCATTGGTCTGGTTGGGGAGCCTGGAATCGTGGGGGAGAAGGTAAGTGTACATGATAGAGGCAAAGCCTCGGAGCTTGTATTTTTCAATAAGGATAAGGACCAGTGGGCCAGTGAGCTGCAGATATTGTACCACCCCCTCTGTTTCTGCCATTCCTTGCTCCCCAAGAGCCTATGTCCCTGTCCCTGTCCCCCAGAGCTCTTGTCTTCACCCATAAGCCCAACCAGACTCTGGTGTGGCCATCAGTTGGTGTGTGTGCCTGGGGCTGCCTACTGACATCACCCAGCACTGGCAGCAGTGGTTGGGGGTAATTCTTCAGTGGACAGTGCCTAGGGTGCTTCCATAGGCCCTGGAAGCTCCTCCATCTTACAGAGGAGGTCACTGAGAGTCCAGCAGAAGCAGTGGCTAGCCCAAGGCCACCCAGATCATAAGTGGCAGAGCTGGGATTAGAACCAGGTCAATTACTGAAGGCCACACTTTTCTGACTAGCTCCTCAGATAAGTAGTCATCTGTGGCTTCTCTTGTCTCTCTCGGGGCCTCCTAGCTTTCAAGCACTTCACTCTGCCTCACTTCCTACACCCTCTGGTCTCCACTTTCTTCCCTATGCTCCTCTTTGTCCCTTAACACTATTTCAAAGTAGGTAACCACTCACCAAAAGTTGCAGAGTTTCTACAGGAGGTCCCAGAAGCCCTTCCCCCACAGCCCTCAGTGCTAACAGCTCATGTAACCATCACACAGAATCAAAGCCAACTTCAGTTCTGTTGCTCAAGTTTCCCATGTCCTTCCTCACCTGTGGACCCTTACTTTGGACAGGTCTCCTTTTCCCATGCCCATCCACCCATATCCTTTCTGCCTGGGTCTCTTGCTGAGGGCTCTTCAAAGGGAATCTTCTGCTTTCTTCATCACCAGGTGGTCATCCTGTGACAGTGTCTGTCACTGTCTCCCAACCCCTGCCACCCATACCTGCTCCAGAATGTATCTTTTCTAGAGGTCCTCATCTCCCTGCCATACTGGGTGTCTTGCATTATGGGTTTGATCTGTTTCTTCTCCTCATGGCATACTTGGGGCTTAGCACATAATAGTGTCAGCACACAGTGGGTGCTTAATTCATTTTTATCTGAAGAGGAAATAGGCCTTGCAGAAGCTGAGAAAGGATGACCATAGCCTTGCCTGCTGTCTCTGACTTCCCGACCTGTCTGAATTGGTCTAGAGGACATGAGTGATGTGTGATTATCTGGGGTGCCATGGGGGAGGGGGTTGCCCATGAACAGAGAAAAAGAAAGGCGGCTATGACTGTCTCTACCTCAGCAAGCCCAGCTCAGGGGGTGCCAGGCCTAATGAGAATCACGTAATATGGGCCAGGATCAAAGGGGTGATGCAACTATTGCATCCTTCATCAGGACCATCCTGGCCCAGGGACATGCCCTATGCTGCCCTGCCTGGCAGATGAGGCTGGGGTTTCCTGACAATGTGAGTAAGCTGGGAATGACACCATAGACCATTGTCAAGTTCCTACCTCCCTTTGGGTCCCTGTCCCCAGAGCCCCAGCCATGACCTATGTGCCTTGTTATCTCCACCACAGGGAGACCGTGGAGTGATGGGACCCCCAGGCGCACCTGGGCCCAAGGGGTCAATGGTAAGGAGTAAGTCTGCATCCTCTCCCCTCTCCTGGCATAACCTCAGGTGACAATCCTGTTCCCTTCACATACCACATGCTCCAAACACCCAGGATACCTAGCTCTCTGAATCCTGGACCAGACGAGACTTTTTACCTCCTAGCCCTGGGTTAGAGCTGATCCTCTGTCACAGGAGGGGCAATGTGGCACCTTCCTCAGCTGACTCCTCATTTTTCTTCCTCCTTGGCAGGGTCATCCTGGAATGCCAGGTGGTATTGGGGACCCTGGAGAGCCTGGATCCCGGGTAAATAAAATTCTCATGTCTCCTAAACACAAACACATGGAGTCCAGACCTCGAGTCTCAGACCTGGGTGGACACACAGCCTGGGGCCCCTGGCTGGGTTCCCAGGAAGAACCTGTAGTTTTCCCTGAGTCCACTTTTTGTTCATGTGACATCTAGAGCGTGTTGTGGCAGTAGTGATAGGACAGTGTGGGCTGAGTGAAGAAGGTCTTGGGCTGAGGTTCTGTACAGGGCAACATGTGAAGGCCAGGAGCAGCTTGTATCCTTCCTGCTCTTAACCTGACACTCAGTTCTGTCAGGATGGTGAGTAATCGCTACAGGTACTGAACTGGGGACACAGATGTCAACGAGACAGACATGTAACCATTACCTATAGCATGTGTCAAAGCACCAGGTGCTTGTATCCCCCACACACAGTCCTTTGAACCAGTGGAAAGATGTCCCTGGACAGAGTCACCCCCCTGGGGTCACAGTCATGTGCTTCTCCCCACCCCCCAATAATGAGAAGGGAAAGCCATATCCTGCTAGAGATTTGGAACTGAGACTATGGTGGGAGGAGAGGATGGTTTTCAGTCCAAGGGTCTAGCCTCCATCCTATGTTCAGAGCTGAAGCCTGAGCCAAGGAGTGCTTAGGGTCTGTTATCAAATTCTTTCATCTAGGCCTGGGGAGATGGTTCCTTTGGTAAAATACTTACTGTGCAAACACTAGGACCTGAGTTTGGATCCTCAGCATCTATGTAAAAAGCTAGCTGTGGTGGTGAACGTCTGTACCATTTCCCAAGTTGCAGGGAGGTGGAGACAGGAGGATCCTGGGGTCTTGCTGACTGGCCAGCCTAGCTGAATAGGCAAGCTACAGATTCAGTGAGAGATCCTGTCTCAAAATAATAAGGCAGGAAGTGCTAGAAGAAAAATCCAGAATTGACCTGTGACTTGCACATGTATGTGCACACATGTCTGTGTACACGTTCATAGCTGAGGTCTCCCCTACCTCGGTTTCCCCACCTGTCGGCCAGCATCATGCTGCCATCACCATTGTGGTGAGAATCAGCTGGCATTTTGTGTGCCGTTATGCCTGAACACCTCATAGATGGCTCCTGCTACTGGTGAGACACAATGCTTGCCACAGTGATGGCATCTACCATTGAAGTACTGTTCCAGCTAATTGTGTGTGATGAGCATTTGCCAGTTGTATTAACATCCTCACTCTGTACTCTGAGCTCAGTCCAAGCCCTGCCCCGTCCCGTGGGGCTCCGGTAATTTGTGAGTCCGAGGTGGATCACGCCTGCAAATAATGGGCGGGAAAGAAAGAGCGGGACCAAGCAGATTTCTTGTCAAGGCCCATTTATTGATTATTACAAGGGGTTTTTATAGAGAAAGGAGGAAGCAGAGAAAAAGGAGGTGGGGGAAGAATGAATGTTAATTGCTCTCAGGCAGGTATCCGGAATCTCCTGTGTTAAGGAAGTGGGGGAAGGAATAGGTGTTAGTTGCTTCTCAGGCCAGGTCCTGGAACCTGAGGGATGGGATGCTAGACTGACTGGCGGCTAGCTAGGCATTGGGGGGGGGGTCGCCAAGGCTGGCTTCTGACAAAGCCCCATAACTAGGTATGGGGAGGCAGATGGGTAGGACCTGGAACCTGCTGAGGACCCTATATGGTCCTATAGGGATGAGGGACTTTGCTCATTCTCATGCTATCAGTGAGGACATTGAGGTTCACTGAGGTGAGATGATTTGCCTGAGACCTCACAGCTAGTGGCCCCAGAACTGAGTCCTGCTGTGGTGCAGTTCCCTGGCCTTGGATCCTTTGAAGAATTTAGCTCATCCATGTGGAACCTGACTCCTGAGGCCTCGGAGGATGTGCCACATGGCTTCTGAGAGAGCATTCTGGAAAACAGCCTGTCTTACTCAGGCTGTCACTATCCCTGCCAACAGCCTGCCAAGTCTGCCTTCTTGCTGTGCAAGCCTGGGGTCCCCCCACTGGCTCTGCTGGTGGGTCAAGCTGCATGTTTGCTCTCACCTCAAGCCCCAGCAGCAGTGGCAGACTGGAGGACAGCTGCTATGTCTGCACCTCAGGACTGTGGGAGCAGCAAGGTGGAGATCCAGAGGGAATGAGGCTGCCCCTCTCTGGAAGGGTCCCTGCCTCCATCACAGGATCCAACTGGCTGGCACAGATGGTTCTCTGTACTTAGACTAGGTCAGGCCAGAGAGTTTTAAACCTTTTCCACTCATGACTCCTCACCCAAGAAACTTTTATGCAACACTTGGTATATAGGTGTGTAAAATAGCTCTACAGGTCAAATACCTACTGATAATATTGTACAGAAATTCCCTTTTGAGGCAATTCTTTGGTACCTGAATCATTTCACCATTTGTTAAGTATGGAAGCAAGCTTGCATACCACTGAGATGGCAGCTCTCATTAACTTTTACATGGAGGATTACATCTTGGCTGAGTATTTGATACTGCCGAACCTCAGGCATCCTCACTCATTTTCAGAGTTGATTGGCAGATGTTTCAAATTTAATCATCAATGCTGAAAATTCTGCTTTGCATAAATACATAATAAAAACTGGCAGAAGTGTGTTTGGGGCCATTCAGCAATTGCTGGAAATGCTATTCTAAT
The DNA here is from genome assembly GCF_003668045.3 of Cricetulus griseus. Classification (NCBI taxonomy): domain Eukaryota; kingdom Metazoa; phylum Chordata; class Mammalia; order Rodentia; family Cricetidae; genus Cricetulus; species Cricetulus griseus. Next base: position 82,575,957 of record NC_048595.1, on the reverse strand, counting down.
TCCAAGCCAAAATTCACTGAATGATTTTTTTTTTAATGGAACTCAAGTCAGCAAAGCAATTTTTAAAATCAAACATTCTAATACAATCTAAAGATATGCTAATTGGATACTTTCGTGCTGAGCATGGTGGCAGGAAAATATTTGAAGTCTTTTTTGTCCTTTACTGAAGTGTTACATTTCTGTAAGGGCAGAAAACAGTAAGAACACTGCAGTTCAGAACAGGCAGTCATCTCAAATCTGAGTCCAGGCATTGTAGGCGGAGTTTTCTGGCGGTGCATGGTGTGATGGCACATGCAGTAGAAAGTGTGTGTGTTGTGTGGTCACAGCCAAGGCCATAGTGAAGTCACACAATGCAACACAGGTGAGCACAGCCAAAAATATCTGACTCACAATGTGTTTGATTTTAAGTTAATTTTTGGTTTGTTTTATATACTCAGAAACCTCTAACTGCTGCCAGTGATTTTCTCAGCCTCCGCTTTCAATTAATGCAACCCCATATGGGGTCTCAGACCACAGTTTAAGAAACTGAATAAGACTGGTCTTTAACTTGTGGCAATTCTCCTGCCTCAACTACTCTAGCGCTTAGATTACAGATGTGAACCACTCACCGTACCAAGCTCAGTCCTGCCCCTTGCTCTCTGCCTCTGCCCCTTTTTGTCCCCACCCTGACCCAACAGACTCCTCCTCCTCCTCTTTCCCCAAGGCTCTTGGTGCATGGGGTAGTTGGCACCTATCCAGGGCTGTGCGTGGTGTTAGGTGGGGATGAGGGACAGAACTCCAGTCCCCACTAGGGCATTAGCCAGGCTCAGGGTTGCCACTGGCCAAGAACTCCCAGCAGGCCAGAGTGGCTACTTCTCAGCGCTATGGCTGCTGGCTTCCCTACCCCATCATTTCTCCCAAGCCCTGAAGGAGCTTCTAAGTGCCCTTTCCTCCCCACAGGGCCCTCCAGGACCTCGAGGCCCACCAGGCATGAGGGGAGCCAAGGGGCACCGGGTAAGTGAGGACATGTCTGTTCCTTGTCTCCTGCCCCACTCTGAGTGAGCCAAGTGGTTTCTGCAACATTGGTGGGGGCCGGGCACACCCAGAGTCAGTGCTGGAAGCTAAGCCTGAGCCATCTTCCCAGCCTGTATCTGAGCATCACACCTGGCTGTCCAGAGGGCACAAACATGCTCTGGTCATCCGTTCCTTCACTCATTCAGCCACCACTACTACTATGTGAGCTACCACTGGAGACAAACACTTGGGACAACAGGGCAAGCCTAAGTCCTGCCTGGCCTTGTGACACAGACATAAGTCACACACACATACCAGGTCGTACAACCAAAGCTACCCTGTAAGAATAGTGTGGAACCATACAGGTTTAAGATAAGAGCTGTCTGACTACAGTAGTGCGGGGCGGGGGGTGGAGAGTGGGGGATTCACCAATGCTTTGTTCTGTCTGCCTCATACACTGACTTATTTGACCCTTGACATTACCCTGCTAGGAAGTGCTGTTTCCCTCAGAAAATGCCAACACAGACAAGTTATGACACTTGTCTCAGGCTGGTAGAGCTGAGGTTTGGACCTGCGAATCTGCCTCTTTGACATACTGAGTTTTGTCTCCTTTACGGTTATAAGGGGTACATGAAATGATCTACTGGTGTGAACGTGCAGGGCATGTGCCTCCTTGTAGAGAGGAAACAAGATGGTGTAGGCTGCCCAGGCCTATTACCAAGTGCTGTGTGGGGTTCTGATACCATTCTCCTCTCAGCTGTATCTAGTTTGAAGACATCCCCTGAACTAGATGTCCTGAGCAGTCATCCTGAGATGGGGAAGTGGAACATTGCTTTGGCAGCCAGGATCCTTCCCAGGACCCATACCTTCTGAGTCTCTTAAGTGAGACAAGGCCTAAAAGCTTCTGGGTGCCCCCCCCAGAGAAAACTGGCCTAGCTGCAGGGTGAACTGCCAAAGAGTGAGCTATCCCATCCCCAATACATATACACATTCCACTTGAGGAAAGCCAGGCTCCCTTTGGTGTAGGCATATTCAGGACTAGGAGAAGCATGTGAGAGCCACAGCCATCCTCTGTGAGGTTTAGCAGCAGTTGAAATAGGGACCTAGAGAGGTGCCCACCACACCTATGGAACACAAGTTCTAGCCAAGTCTGTTGTGTTCCTGGATTGCCCTGTGTCCTTTGGAAGACTCTTTGCTCTCTGCGTCTGTTTCCCCACAGGTGCCATGGGATGGACATGGGAGATGTGCAAGGCCACGAAGGCTTTCCTGCCCAAGTGTAGGGTAGACTTGGAAGGTCTGGAGACAGGAGTGGCCCATTAGCATCCCATAAAAGCACCTGGTCAGACCATGAGTGGGGCAGTTTGTGGCTGTGCAATCTTAGGCTATAGTCTCTTTACCTCTCTGAGGCTTTCCCCATCTGTTCAGGTGAGGAGTTCCTACTGAAGGGCTGTTGAGATGTGGAGTGTCTGTTGCTATACCTGAGCTCTCAGAGTAAGGCTCTTTCCCTGTGTTATCAAACAGCTGACTTCCCCTCCTCAACCTCCGCTTCCCCCTCTGTAAAATGGGCCATCACAGAGCTGCTTGGCTGGATATACAGACCCAGTCAGTTCCCAGGAGCCTTGGCCCTAGGGTGGCCACAGAGGCTGGGTTTCCCTCTCTTTCCTGTTGCCCTTTCTCAGGACGCTGTGGGTACGCAGGATCATCTGCCCCTGGCAGGAGTGGTTCTGCTGAGACTGATCTGGCCTGCTGGAGGGCAACCCCAGGGTAGTCTTCTGATGTGGCCTCTAAGCATGTGGTTCTGATGTAAACCCTAGCCTGCCTGCCACAGGAAGGCCTTCCCAGGGCACAAGGAAAGGAGGGTATCTGGGGGGCCTTCAGAGCAGCCTTCCAGGTACATTATCCCTGCATAACAGCTGGACATCCAAGATGGCTGGTAGCCACTCTCTCTTCTTTCCTCCAGACAGGAATATGACACCTTTTTCTCTACAGCTTAACCCTGGCTTCTAGACCTTGTCTCCTCCAATGTCACACTCCACGTACAGCCTTCCTGGAAGGCAAGCCTAGAGGTCCTAGCTTGATATCTCCTGTGACAGGAAATTTACCCCCATCCAGATGAAGGGTGACACACAGTGGAGGAATTAACAGGCATCTGGTTGGCTTTGGTTCCAGTTCTGGCTCTTCCCTTACCTTCATTTCCATACCAGGCCCCTTCCCATATTTCCTTCTCTGTGACTCTGTCTGCTGCTATTGACGCTAAGTTATGTCCTTTCTCTTAAAAAGGCTTTGATCCCAGGAGGGTGGTCAGTAGGCTGTGTGACTCAGGCCTCTGAGCCTCCACACCAAGGGAGGTGTGAGCTTGTGCCACACAGAGACCTCCAAACCAGGAGCGTCTCTCAGGCCCACCTCTGACTATGACCTGGGAAGCCCCACCCCTGCTGGCCTTCATCTCCCGAGAACTAGGTCGAGTTAGGGAAGGAGTAGGAGGCAGTAAGCTAAAGCCTGGCTATGGGAACATGGCCACAAGTTTCTCTGCTTCAGCCTTCAGTCTCCACATCTGTGAAACAGGTTGGCTGGTGGCAGTCACCCAGGACACTTTAGATACATTGACCCATACATCCAATGCATTTAGGGTCTCTAGCTGACTCCCTCAGCTGTGACCTCTGAAGAGCCACCCAAGCCATTGCAGGAATGACCTGTCTCAGGCTGTGGGTGTGGAAGAGGAGGAACAGGGAAAGGCAGAAGCTATAGGCATGCTCACCTTCCTGGTTCGCAGCCCAAGGGAGACCCCTGCCGTCCAGTGCACTGTTCTGGAATATTCTTCCTTTTCCAGGGCCCTCGAGGACCTGATGGACCAGCTGGGGAGCAGGGGTCCAAGGGCCTGAAGGTACAGACCTCCCCTGGGTTTGTCCCTCCAACCCCTGGCCCCTTGAAGTAGCAGATAGGCCCCAAAATGATTCAGGGTATGTTCCCAGCAACTCATTCTGCCACTATCCAGCCTCTTGTAGCCCATAGCAAACAAAAGCAAAAGACGGCCATTGAGGGCATCACGTATGCTCTCTGCTATTCCCTTCAGTGGGAAAGGCCCTTGGTTCTTGACCCCAACTCCTCTGTGGTGACTGGCAAATCTTAAGTATGCCCACAGTCAGTGTGTTGAGGAAGCATTTGGCCTCTTGGGTCCTTTCCTCTCTTAAAGTGTCCTCATGAGCCCCTCTCCCACCCCACATGCTCTGCTTCCAACAGGGCCGTGTGGGACCTCGGGGCAGACCTGGACAGCCAGGACAGCAGGTATGTGAGGCCCCACCCATAATAGGTCCCTTGTCCTTCCTTCAATTGTTGTGACACATGCCTCTAATGATGTCCATTGTGCTTCCAGGGTGCAGCTGGTGAGCGAGGCCACTCAGGTGCAAGAGGCTTCCTTGTAAGTAGTGTCCATTCTGGAAATTCTCAGCATGGGACTTTGGGGCAGGTAGAGAAAGATTAACATGAGTTTTTGACCTTCGTGGGAATCCACAGGTGCCCTGAGGCCCCATCTCGGCAATAAGTGTGGAATAGGAACCTAGATACACCATAGAACTAGCCTGAGGCCAAGGGGATGAGCTTAATGGAGAAGGTCTAAGAGATTAAGGTCACCTGTATTTTCTACAGGGCATTCCTGGCCCCTCGGGCCCTCCAGGTGCCAAGGGCCTCCCAGGAGAACCGGTAAGTATCTATTCTCTCTCTCTGATACCTCTGCCCTGGAAGTTTTGTCTTAGTCTGACTGTAGCAGGGACTGCTGACTTAGCAGCAGATCCCTATCTGTGGAAAAGACAGAGCTAGGCATGGCCTGCAAAGATGCAGAGCCTGGCCCTGAGTTCTAGGGTGAGTCTTGGCTTGCTTGACCACTGGATCCATTACTAAATGGGGAAAGCTGACTTGCATTTGCCCCAAGATTGTGAAGCTGGCCTGAAAAATGTATAGAGGGAACACTTAGTATCTAGAAAGGCAAAAGGAAGGAGGGCAGAGAGGGAAGGACAGGGAGAGCTTTGTGAAGGACAGGGAAAGGACAAGGAAAGCCATAGGCACATGGCTTGTCCTTCAGAAGATGTCCCAAGGGGTGGGTCTGGAGAGGCAGAGGTGCTAGGTCTCCCCAAGGAGGCTGCAGGGAGCCAGACAGTTGGAGACTCAGAAGAACCTTTGCACCTTGGAACCCTGGATGGTTAGAGGTAGTTGGGAGTGGGTTGGGGAGGGCAGAAGAGGAGAGGGCTTAGTGAGAAAAATTCTGAAGTTGTGCATTGTAGTGAGGGGATGGGGGTGCAGCCCTGCTGGGGTAGAGTTGGATGCTGAGGAGACCCTGGAGATGGGTGAAGAGGAACTGTATATGGTTGGAAGTAAGTGTGCGGGTCTTCTCTTTCAGTTACAATTCCAGTCCTTGTGACCCAGCCTCCCCATAGCTCCCCATATAGCGGAACCCAGAGTCTAACTGTCTGTATGTCTGTCTGTCTCCAGGGCTCTCAGGGACCTCAGGGGCCAGTTGGTCCTCCAGGAGAGATGGGACCGAAGGTGAGTGCCAAGGAACCCTGGTTTGTCCTTTGTCGCTACTGGGGCATTGTAGCCCTCCTGGTCAGCAGTCCCACCTGCTGCTTGATCCCTGTCCTGGCCTACAGAAACCGTCAGGCTGGCTCTGCAGAGACCTACAGATGACACGTCTGTGCAGGGCATAGGGTTGGGGGCTGGGAGCCTGCCTTACAGCACTGAGTGGGATATAGGACATTCTCGGGGGCCCTCCCTACCTTTTGCCTTGCTAAAGACTGTACAGGATCATGAACAGAGATCCAGACTGCTGATGGTCCCCTTCCCCACCCTCACCACCTTGGCTTAGTGTCAGGAAAATGCAGGAGAGGCCAAGGCCTGCCCCATCGTTGGTCTTTTCTTCCCCACAACCTCGCTTGGATCATGCATTTTCCTTGTATGTCTGCCAAGGGCTCCTGTGTGGTAAACCGCACTCGTGGGCAAGCAGAGGCTGCTGGGTGGTGTGAGGCTCTGCCAACCTGCACCCAAACCCATAGTTTTGCCAGGACTCAGGAGCTGCTGCAAACCCCTCTTCTGTACCTCCCTGTTGTGTGACCTGAGCACATCCTTTGCTCTTTCTGGGCCTTTGCTTACCTGAAGCAAGGGGCCGGCCCTTGCTCCAGGAGAGACCAGTGGCTTTCTTTTTTGCAGGGGCCACCGGGTGCAGTGGGAGAGCCTGGCCTTCCTGGGGACTCCGGGATGAAGGTGAGACAAGATGAAAGATGGGAAAATGACTTGTTGACACCAGTTCCAAGCTGGCAGCCTGTCCTCTCCCTGGAGGAGAAACAGGCTTTTCTTGTGCTTGGGATAATGGGTCTCTGTCCTGGCTAGGGAGTGGCCACAGTAGAGTCCCCAACCAGCTCAGAGCCCCTGAACTGTCCCCTGCACAGCTGTGTTTTCTCTGGCACCTGTCTTGGTCCCCCATTGGGAAATTTGCCCCTCCTGGTCTTCATGATACCATCAGAACTTCAGCACAGGTGACCCTGTTACCTGTGAGGACACAGGCACCTATTGATGCCCAGCCCTAGGGATCTCCCATCCCACCCGCTTCCACTGTTGAAGGACCCTGATTATACTGCAGACTTGAGAGCCTAGGAGCCATGCCGGCTGGCTGAGGGCGTAAAAGCTAGTCCCAGGGGCACCTGCCAAGGGACTGTAGGACTGGAAGCAAATCATTCCTGTCTTGTGGTCCAGTGTCTTGTCACTCTGAGAGACCTGAACCAGGCCTGGAGCTAGTGGTCTTGACTCAGATCTGTCTCATTTTCCCCAGGCAATAAAGAAAGCCACCTATATGTGAAGTGCCACCCACATATAAGCTGCATGGGACTGGCTTGTTCCAATCAGGGCTGGGCTGGGGCAACAAGCTCTATTTCCTAGGGTCCAGACACCAGTAGGAAGCATGGTGTGCAAATCTCCAAATGAGGAGGGCTCTTTGGAGGCCTTCCCGGGGGCAGGGTAATCTCAAGGAAGAGGAAGAATGATGTTCAGCAGGACTGGCTACAACCCAGGTTTCCCTAGTTATGCTGCCCACTTTGACTTTGTCACTGAAAAATGACATCGTTCCTTCAGGACTTTGGAAAGGTCCGGCTCATTTGGATGAAAATGAGTTTAGAACATCATGACCAGCACCGATGGTGGTGATGGCGGTGACAATGGTGATGCAGTCATGGGGGTGATGCAGTGATGGTGGTGTTTCTGGTGGTGGGGATATATTGTGGCGGTGTGGATTGTGTTGGTGGTAATGATGGCTTTGGTGATGGTAGTGCAGTAATGATGGTAGGAATGATGATAATGATGGCAGTGGGGATAATTAAGATGATAGTGACTGACCATGGTGGTGATGCAGTGATGATCCGGAGGACAACAGAGATGGTGGTACTGACTGCAGTGCTAGTTACGATAATGATAATGATGGTGGTGACCGCCATAGTAGTGGTTACGTAGTGATGATGGTGAGGATGACAGTGATCCCGCTGTTTGTAATGACAATAGTGACCATCATGGTGGTGGTGATATAGAGACGCTGGTTGGGATGGCCGTGGTGATGGTAGTGATTGTAATGCCGACTGTGATGGTGATGGCAGTTTTGGTGTTTTGGGTGCTGGTAGTATTTGTAGTGATGGTGTTGTGTGATGGTGGAGGTGGTCCTGCTGCCTAGTGGAGAATCCCATGGCCAGGACTTATTTGGAGCAGGGGTTTGGGCTGATGTGTTAACATTTCTCTATTGTTCTCAAGAAGTAACTTTCCCCAGCTTCTCCAGTCCTAGTCAAAGCTGGAAATACTAAGGGCTGGCAAAGGCTGAGGCTGACTACACCCCCCCACATGGATTGTGTTTGGCTTCTCCTAGGGTGACCTTGGACCTCTGGGCCCCCCTGGGGAGCAGGGCCTCATTGGGCAGCGGGTAAGTGAAACACATTTTCCTTCTAGAGCTCCCAGTCCTTTGTGAGAAGTGGGCTTGGATCAACCCCAGAGCCTCTCAGATTCCCCCGGAGTCCTGACAGCTCTGGCTGGCCTTCCTGGGTACCCAGCATCACTGTGGAGTGAAAGCATTCTGTGGTCACTGTGTTGGACACCACAGTATGCTTGCTGTCCTGTGACACACTTAGAGCTTCATTTGCAAGTCTCTGAGAAGGCCCCCAGTCAAGAAATTAACTTTGTTTGGCTTAACTCAGGGCTTCCAGAAGTGTCTAACCTCCAAATGCTTCCCTTTGAGTATGTTTCTTCGAAAACTGTTCTACAGTTAGCTGTCACCTTTCCAAAAGAAACCAACAAGGTTTCCTTGTTCTAATAAGCCCCGTGAGACTCCTATGTCTACCTCTCTTTTCTTTGCGCCTCTGCCTGAATGTGGACCCCTGGGACATGTAAGGACACAGCAGGTATCCTTGGCACCTTATAGGAGGGGTAGGTAAGGCCCATGAGTGAGAGAGAGTTTGCACAGTCATCATTCAATGTACCCAGTCCTCACCCCATATCCTCATTTCCCGTCTTGTCTTCTTTATGATGTCTCACACTCCCCATGCCCAATCTCCAGCGACTCCAGAAACAAGGCCAAGTGAGAGGGGAAGGCCTCAGGGCAGAAGAGAATATGGGAGCTTAGCATCTAGAAAAACTAGCTGTGTGTGGCCGCCACGCTTGTCCCCTGTGTCTGTTTAGAAGTCTGTGTTAAGAAAGGTCCCGAAGACCCGTCTACGCTTATTAAGTTAGAGAGGTAGATGAACACTCCCCCGATGCCCACTGTGCATCAGGCATATTGCTCAGTCTAGGAGCACTAAGAGAGTAACAGAAGGCCTGTCTAATGGAGCTTATGTTCTAGTGGATTGATTATTGATGCCTGCCACGGCTACAAAAGGAGCAGAATTTGCTCACTTGTCACCCTTTGCCATCCCTGAATCTGCTGACCTGAATCCCCTCCTGACTCTGCCTCTGGACCTCTCTGAATTCTAAAACCAGAAGGAGATACTAATTTTTAGGTTGACAGCTGTTTGGAGAACTGGAGCCTTTCTAGAGCCAGGAGGAGCAGCAGAGGTGTTAGATGGGGCCTTGGCATCTAACACAAACTGGTTTTACATTCCTTATGTGAGAATAGGGTTCCAGGGACAATTACTTTAGCTCCCTGAAGGAGGTCTTAGGTGACTACCACCCATTTGATGTCAGCCATGTTTTCCAGATAAGAAACAGGTTCCTATAGAGACTAAGATTCTGCTTGAGGTTGCACAAACATTGGTGATGCTGAGGCCGGCCCTTGTCAGAACCTGTTCTTATCCACCAGACCACACTGGCTTCTCCAGTCTAACCCATGAAGCTGGGTGCCAGAAGCTCTGTGACCCTTCTTCTGCCCCTTAAAAATCCACTTGTTCAAATACTGAGAACCAATGTTCCTTAGCCCTCTGGGGGGAGGGAAAGCCCCTTGCACCCTTACCCAGTAATACCACCCTGTCTTTTCCTACCAGGGAGAGCCAGGCCTTGAGGGAGACCTTGGCCCCATGGGGCCCGACGGTCTGAAGGTGAGTTGTGTATGGACCAGGATCTGGGAACAGATTCTATTCTTGCTCTAGCTCTCACAGAGTACCAAGAGACCAGATCTCCTTTGTAGAGGACAGTGGGAATGACCAGCAGAGCCAAGGCTGCCCTTGCTCTACCCACCCACCCCACTGCCAACTCCCCTGGGGCTTGGCCTAGTGTCACCTTGGGTCTTCCCTACTCCCATGAAAACACCAGCTTCTGTCAGCTAAGTCCAGCATGGGGCTCTGTTATCCCTTCCCTTCCAAATGGCTTTAAAGATCTGGAAAGTTCTGATCATCGACAAGGTCTATAAGCCACCACTCAAGAGACAGTAGTCACTGGGGTGCCAGGCATGATGCTGAGCCCTCTATGTGTCACCGTCATTGTTGCTAGCAGAGGACAGTCTTCAGAGAGGAAACAGACACAGGGAAGTTAAAAGGCTTGCTGTAACACACAGCCACTATCTATCTGCATATCCAACATGCAAGCCAAGGCCTTTCTGCCCCCCAAATCCCCTCTGGCTCTGCTGGACTGCACACCCATTCTGAAGGAGAAGAGAAAAAAAATGAGGCTCACAGGAAAATAACAGGGCAATGGTCTGGCTGTGAGCGAAGGGCCAGTGGATTGCAGGTGCTTCCATGGGTCCTGCTGCTCCCTGTGGGAGCTGTGGGCTTTCACCAAGCTGCCAGCAGGCAGATGATGAGTAGATATAGTAGCCCCACTCTCGGCCCCAGGCCTTTCCCATCTCCTTCTGAGCCTTGTTCCCCAGGGAGTCTTTCTCTGGGCTGTTCGGGTCACACCATGACTAAGGAGAGACTACCCTCTATAGTCCCCTCTAACCTGCCCTCTACAGATCTCATAGAAGCGCCTCTACTCCTTGAGTCCCAATTTCACAACCCCAGAGCTAGGCCCTCATGCCCTGCCCACCCCACAGTAGCCCTGGGTCCAGAGGACTTTTTGCCCCCACCCCGGTGCCTTGTCAGCTCTTCTGTTTTCCTTGCAAGTGAAAGAGCGCCCCCTGTTGTCCACTTATCTACTTGCTCTTACTCCCAGCTCTGCTCCTCCTGTTAGTTAGAACTGTGGGGGGAATCTGTTCAGAGACTTCCTTGGCCAGGTGCTGGCCATACCCGGTGGTGGTACCAATAGATCTAATGGTGCAAACACTGTGTGTGCAAGTAGTGCCAATCATGTCATACTGGAAGGGCTTGCTGAGAATGAACTCATTCAGGCTGCTCCAGCAGCCTCTCAGCTGGACACATCAGCATCCCCGCTGGAGAAATGAGAAATCTGAGGCTGGGGCCACAACCTCCTCATCCCTTCCCCTGCAGTCTTCTTCACAGAGGACAGGAGAACAGGTCCAGGCTTTTCGCAGTCTCTCGACCTCTGCTTTTCACAACTCTTGCCTCTGGCTTCCATGACCAACCACACCCTTGTCCTTGGACTGGAGTGGTCACTCAGATGTCTGGCACATTCATGGTTTTGAGTGGTCCTGGAAGTGTACTTGCTCCCTAAAGTGCATGTCTGTGGAGCGCCTTCACGGAGGAAGCTGCTTCTTTGGTGGCTGCAGCCCTTCACAGTGCTGTCCTGTGCAGTATCTCTGTTGCTAACGGCCAAGGTGGCAGTCACCCACATCACACACTGCCAGGGGCTGTACTGAGTGAAGTGCACAGTCTCTCGTATTCCATTTGTACAGGCTCATTTGATCAAGCTGGCCAGAGTTGCAGCTATTGAGCGTAGTTCAAGGATGGTGACCTGAGTGTGAGGGAGACTGCCGCCCCCCACCCCTGCCCCAGCTCAGAATGCTGCCCTCTCAATTAGGTAGTCTTGTGGCCTCCACTTCCATCCTCAGTTCTTCCATCTGTGGACTGGGAGGGTTAAGACAGGCCACCCAGAAGGCTTTCTGAGCCTTGGCAGATATCGTGTATTCCAGAAGTCTTCAGGGACCCTTACAACCTATTCTCATGGGCACCAGAGTACCCCCTCCCTTTCCAGCTGTGTGGGAGTCAGGCCATGGAGAGTCACTGGACACTAGTTTTGGCCTAAGCCTAGCTTGGCTACCTGGAGCAACCGGCCTTCAAATGAGGCAGCAAGTGGCCAGAATGCCAAGCCAGAAGTGCAGTCCCAGAGCCAGAGGAATCTATGAGAGCTGGGTCTGGGCCAACAGGTCTCAGTGCCAGGCTGTGCTTGGAATCTGAGACGCTCAGTGGAAAGGGACCATACAGACTATCCGCATGCCGACTCTGCTCTAAGCTGGTCCGTTCCTCAGTTGGAGCTGTCCTCCCTCATGTGTCATCCGTGACTGTCCCCCAGGCCAAGCTGGAAAGTACCTACAACTCCTCATGCCAGTCTCATTACCTCGAAGGTCAGGCTCCAGCCATCACATCTGTATCCTGAGCCTCTCTTCCTGGCCAGGCCAAGCCACACTCCATCTTCCCCCCTCCCACAGCTGCTCTGAGCCCCGGGTGCAGTTATCAGTATCCCCCATTAACTATTGCAAGACAACACTGTACCATCCCAAGCCTTCTCCTCAGCCCCCCAATTCCTGGCTCCACCCCCTTGCTTGCCACGGGATGCCGTCTTCCTCTCAAGACTTACAACAGTTACAGCTAGGCCACACAAACATGCCACAGGCTCCATGCCTGGCAGCCCCTCAAAAACAGACTTGTGATGGACACTGCTTGGCTCTGCAGCCACTGCCAGAGCCATAGCCCATACCCGCCCTGGAGGGGCCCAGGCAGTTCGGTTCTGCCCAGTGAAGGATGGTGAAGAAGAAGAGAAAACTAGAGAACACCATCAAGGGGTACACCCACTATTTGTTGCAAAACCAGTGCTCATGGAGAACCCACAACGCCTTTACTTTGGGTCCTTGAAGCCTGCCTAAGGAGTCCCTTCATATGACTGACTTTTACAGTCTCCCTCCCTCAGTCTCGAGGAGTCCCTTCCTAACTCACAAGAGTTCCTTCCTTGGACCTCCATTTTCCAGGACTTGGTGCCACCCGAAAATTAACTGTCCTCCAAAGGGTGGGACTTGGGGGCCAACTGACTTGACTTAGCTCTGCCTCAGTTTCTTCATCTGTAGATAAAGCCAAAAGAGAACCTCCAGGGAAAGGCTCTGGTGAGGCTGACTCCAGTACTGAAGGCACAGAGGGCAACTCACTGGCTCCAAGTTTCCAGGTGACCTGTGGTGTAGAGCTTTTGATGACCTGGGTTTTGGTGTTCTCTCTCTTACTGTTGCCCCCAACCCAGGGGGACAAAGGTGACCCAGGGCCTGATGGTGAGCGTGGTGAGAAGGGCCAGGAGGGACTGAAAGGAGAAGATGGGCTCCCTGGGCCCCCAGGCATCACTGGCATCCGGGTGAGTGTGCATCTGGTGGCAGCATGGGGCTCTCGGGGAGAGAAGCTCGTACCTGTCCAGGCTCCTGAGAAGTCTTCTAGATTGTCCCTTCCCTGCTCACCCCTCCTGTAGGGCCTCCTGTGCCCTCAGGAAAAACTGTTCCCTGTGGCCCTGCAACCTCATCCCATCCAACTCCACATCCAGCCTGTTTTCGTAGCTCCTGGGACAAGCTTGACCTGCCTCAGGGCCTCTGTACCTGCTCATCAGTCTTCTTTCCTATCCTTCTTATACCCCTGTGTGCCTCCAACTGTCCTCCCAGACAGTTCCTAGCCTTGAAAGCCATCCCTGACACTTGGCTAAGTGCCCAAGGAAGCCAAAACCTTGTGTGACTTAGGTTCATGCTTCCCTTCTGTGACACTAAAGGGGTGCCACATAGTAGACTGAGAAGACAGAAACTGCCCCTCACCCAGGAAGAACCTTATTCAGTCTTGACCACAGACACCATGAGTATCTTCCCCCAAGTCCCGGAACCCTGGTAGAGGACAGAAACTATTCTGTTTCAGTGTTTGCAGACAGCATACCTAGTGTTTTCCAGAGTGTTCTTTAATTAGATAGCAGCCCTGAGGGCTAGAGACTCAGAGTGGTAAAGGAACCTGGCTCGGGTCACACAGTAAGAAACAGTAAGCCAGGATTTCAACACCTGTATGTACATCCTGTCCCTCTGCTGTGACCTCACTGGAATTCAGAGCCTGAACAGGTTACTGGGACAAGGACAGATGGAAGGTAAGGTATTCCGGTACTTGTCTGATGGCCAAGGGTGTGTGTGGAGCAGGACTCTGTGGCCAGCTCAGTGTTCTGCCAGGCTCCTGGAATCTGGCCACCTTGCAACAAGCCACTGGAGTGTCAGGGCTGCAGGTGTCTGCTCTGAGCCAACCTTGGCCTTAGCCAAACTCCTGGAGCTGGATGCTTACCTACTGCCCCACCCCCATCTGCCTGCTCACCAATGACAGATTTGTGCAGTTACCTGGGCTCAGCAGCCCTTGTTTCTTCTGGCCTACTCCTGATGGCTTCTGAGCCATTGAAGTGTCCAGTCTGGGAGGGATCCAGATTAGCCAGCAACATACTGGCTGTGGGAAAATATTTGTTACCTAAAAATAGAGCCAAAGTGCTAATCACCCTCAGAAGCAAGGGGATGAGGTCACTGCCCAGCCCAAGAGTGTAGGCAGGGCGCCTGTCAGACCCGCCTGCTGCTGCTCCTCAGTCCTGGGGATGTGGGTGAGAAGGACTTTAGCAGGAAAGGGGTGGCCCTTCACCTCATTAACCCCCTGAGAGACTTTGCAGTTGCCCCTGGCCCTCTCTGGCCTCAGTCTTGCTATGCTGAAAATTTGGAAAGAATGGATGCCAGGGTTATTTTGAGCTCCAAAGTCCTAAGGCCATTCTCTCAGTGAGTGTGTGGCTCTGCTGTGGAGTGGGGAGCAACTGACATAGATCCAGGCTTAGAACCTGAGTTCAAAGGGCAAACATGGGTTCCCGGCTTGAGAAAACTGCTGCCCCTCACTCAGCCTTGGTATTCTCAGCTATGAAGCAGAAATGAGGAGCTAGGGAGATGCTCTAGTGGGTAGAGTGTTTGCTCCACAAGTGTGAGTTTGAATTTTCCAGGAAATGTCCACTGACCTCCACATATGCACACCAGACATGTACACATATACTCAGATGCACACACAGTACACATACATACACCAGAGAGTGGGGCAGAGAAACATCGAGTAAGAAAAAACCCTTTACAAAACTGCACCGAAATAGGAAAGTTTGGAGGAAAAAATACGTAGAAGCTGCTGGTGGTGGCTGTGGTTGGTCGCATGGCTGTGGTCGCTATGACGGCAGTGGGAGATTGTTATTCAGTGGTCCCTCACAGTTCTCAGATGCCAAGGCTGGCAGGGCATCGCTAGCCTAGAGAAATGCTTCCTTCTCTGCGGCCTGGAGAAGCAGCTTACTTGAAAATAGCATTTTATAAGCCACCAGGGCCTTTCTAGAAATGTGGCTGTGGTCACACGCTATGTGACGATACTTCATCCTCGAGGGACTGTGCATACACTAGGGCTCACATAAGATTGTACAGACTGGTGATGCTATCTTAGTTTTTACATAAGTGCATTGTGATGCACAGTGGCCAAGCTGCCTGGAAACACTGTAGCTGTGTCCTCAACAATAGGTGATTTCCGCTTATCTGCGACAGGACCCAGGTACTCTAATGATCTCAGAGTTTCACACGGGGTACTTAAAGTTGGAGGGGCCCCTTTAAACAGGGTCCCCTATCCCCACAGAGGCCTGGTCCCATCCCCCTGCCACTGTACCAGTTCTGAGATTCATATTGAGGCAGGACATGGTGCCTAAGAAGCTATGGAAAGAGGGTCATAGCGATGAGGGTTTTATTATTGGCACAGTAGCATTGCTGCTCAGCTGGCACTGTGTGTACCTTAAAGTCCTCCAGTGAGCAATTCAAAGGGAGAAATGAAGACATGGAATGAATGGAAGTGACATTTCCTCAGCCTGGTGTATGAGAAATAGTCTTTCAACATAGTATCAATATTTAGATAGCATCAATAGGGCCCAGCAAAATGGCTCAGCAGGTGAAGGGGCTTGCTGCCAAGCCTGACAACCTGAGTTCAGTTCCTGGAACCCCCATGGTGAAAGAAGAGAAGGGACTACCATAGGTTGTCCTTTGACCTCACGCACGCCCTGTGGCATGTGCTCCCTGCTACATGCAAAATACAAATAAATGGTAATGTGATAAAATAGAATAAAACTGTACTAAGTTTTGCAGACTCACAGATACCCCAGCTCAGATGTTATTCTTCCTGGGAACACTTGATCTGTGCCTAGACTTCAGAAAATGTGCACATTTGACCTACAGAGGGAATGGCCTGTGTACCTGCGGGGGGAGGGCATCTGTGTTCCAGCATGATGCCCACTGTGAGAAGACACCCCCCACAGGGAGCCTACAACAGTGACTGGGATGTGGACAAAACCACTTGGTTACTCTATCAGGGCCAGCTATGCACCAATAGGACCTGGGCCAAGCCCTCATCAAGGAAACAGGTGATTGTAAAGGAGTCTTTTTGGAGGACTCAGTACAGAGAGCTGGTCCCTGTGCTTCAGATAACTAGGTCAATGGTGGAGGCAGCAGGAGACCCTTGCCCTTGGAAACACCTGCTGTAGCTGACACTGTTGTGAATGTGCCATGTCAACAACTTGAATCCTTAAGCTCTGTGAGGCCACCTAAAATGCTGTGCCCATGACACAGACCAGGATGCCAGTCAGGAAGTTAGGCTATCCTCACTGCCACATAGAGACTGAGTGACATGGGTTTGGAACCAGGCATTGAACTCCCAATCACGATGCTTCTCAGAGCTGCCCTCCTTCCCTCAGTCCTCAACTTTCTCCTGCTCTTGCTTCTGTGTCTCCTCAGGGTCCTGAAGGAAAGCCCGGCAAGCAGGGTGAGAAGGGCCAGATGGGAGCTAAGGTAGGTCCCCTGCCTTCAATGGTCACCTCCCTCCCCACCCACCTTCCAGGGCCAGCGGCCACAGGCAAATCCTCTTTTTCTCTCTCTCTTCAGGGTGCCAAGGGCTACCAAGGACAGCTGGGGGAGATGGGCACCCCTGGAGATCCCGGGCCTCCTGGCACCCCAGGTCCTAAAGGGTCCCGGGGCACCCTAGGACCAATGGTGAGGATCTGGGCTTGGAGGAGGGAACAAGAACAGGGAGGGGCTCCCCTGTAAGAATCACCCACCCCACTGTTCTGAACCCCCCAGCTTTCCTGTTCCACTCACCTCATTTCTACCCCAGATCCCTCTGAGAACAGCCCAAAGCTACAGCTCCTGAATACACACAAGCATGGCGGGCAAAATGTACCTTGCCAACTGCAGACTGCAGTGAGTCCCTGCTGCTTTCTGTAATCCCTGGTTGAAAAAAAAACTCTGCTGAGGGGTGGGGAAGGAGCCAGATCCCTGGCTACAGACAGAGTGAGGTGCTGCAGGTCCTTAGATGGCAGGAAGTGTCTCAGGGCCCTGCTAGACTGTCCTGAGCCAAAGCAAAAGAGTGTGATAGCTGAGGTGACAGAGGAGGGATTGTGACATCTTTGGACAAATGGAGCGGTACCCTTTTACGTGGTAAAGCTTTATGGTGGTGGTTTCCTGCCACACACGTGATGTAATGGGTAAAAGCTAGGGAGACACACAATAGCACCCGTTAGACAGTGCTTTACCCTGGAGTCCAGACTCAGGCAATGCAAGCATGGGTAGCAATTGGATGGAGGAAGCAGTGTGGGGGAAGGCCCCTTAATAATACTCATTAACTGCAAGTCTCACAAGTTTGAGCACTAACAGTGGCTTACCTCAGGTAGTTATAAAGGTTCTTGAAAATGTCACCTACATTTTCATATAATATAGGAGCATAGAGAAGGAAGGGCTAAGTCAGTAGAGGCCAGAAAAGAGTCCTCTTGCCTTCTGCCTTGTCCTCCTTGGTTCAAGACATCATTGTATGTGCCAGGGTGGCTGAGTGGCTGAGCTGAGTGGCTCTGTCAGGGGAGGGAATCACCACCATGTCCCTGCTGTGGGAGCCATACTGCATACCAGCAAGGGTCTTCTCCTCTCTAGGGTGCTCCAGGACGGATGGGAGCCCAAGGAGAGCCAGGATTGGCTGGTTATAATGTAAGTAACCCCCATTTAGGGGGATCTCCTTCCTACCCCCTGGAAGTCTGCTCTTGCATCCTGGACATCCTTCCCACCAGAAGGGAGGAGATCCAGGTCTCATAGCCTCACAAGACTCCTGGACCCATAGATTAGGGTGGGGTAAGGGTAGAACTGCAGTGATAGGGCAGAGAGAGTGCCAGTATCCACCCCAGGTCTCAAGTCCTTCCAGCTGTATATGAAGGTTTCTGTCCTATCTGGTCCTGCAGCCTTTTAGTCCCAAATAAACACACAGAGGCTTATATTAATTATAAACTGTTTAGCCAATGGCTCAGGCTTCTTATTGGCTAGCTCTCTCTTAATTTCTATTAATCTATGTATCTCCATGTGGTCTTGGCTTATAGGAGAATTCTTGGCGTCCTCCCCGCCCCTGTAGCTACATGGCAACTCCCTGTCAACTTGTTTCTCTGCCTTTTTCCTTTCCCAGAATTCTCCTAGTCTGGTAGCCCCATCTATATTTCCTGCCTGGCTAATGACTAATCAGCATTTATTCATCAACTAATAAGAAAGACATATATTCACAGAATACAGAAGATGGTGGGTGCTCCATATATATCCCAGCTTTATTTGTCCTCTAAAGAGGGAGCATTGTGCTTCCAGATCTTCCATACACATTCAGGAGATGAGGGCTCCGAGGGACAGTCTTGGTTAGAAAGGAATGGGGACTCAGAGCAGTCAAAGAACACATGTGCAGTCCAGGCCTAGCAGCTTGGTGCTTTTGGCTAGCCATGTTGGCCCTTGCCAGACCCAGGGAATTCAGGAGACACAGCAGGAAAAAAAGAAGACAAAGAAATGGGAGGAAGACTAGCGAGGGGGTGCCAACACAGAGTCATCTGCAGTTGTCAGGTGGCCTCTTCCCACCACTCTGCTAAGGTAGTGGTCCCCTGCCTTTGACCACTGCCTGCCCCGGGGCACCACAGCGGGGCCCTACTACCCAAGTTGGCACAGGATTAGAAGTGTGTCTGGAACCAACAGGCATATCTGGAAAGCCAGGCAGGGGTGGTATTCTGTTTGTTATACTGTCCCCATCACTGAGTCTCTGTCCTTTGTCATTTGTCCCTCCTGTATCCTCAAGCCCTCTTCAGTTCTCTCCTTTTATTTGCCTGCAGGGACACAAAGGCATCACAGGACCTCTTGGGCCTCCTGGGCCCAAAGGCCAGAAGGTAGGTGTTGCATCTTAGAGCAGTAGCTAGAGTCAAGACCAGCTCTGGGGCTTTGGGGATGGAGTAGCGAGGAGTCGTACATGACATCCTGTGCTTATGGCTTCAGGTTCACCTTGCAGAAACGAGCAGGGTGTCATGAACCAAGTCTCTGTTATTCCCTCATGCTTGTGAGCAGTAGCATTGAAACTGTACACAAGCAGCTCACTCAGTTCCAGGAAGGAGGGACGCTGATGAAGGAGAAGGCTCAGGAGGAGGGTGAGGGCCCCGGGGGATGTGTGCCCTCCTATTGGGGCTCTAGAGAAATTGCCAGAGGAAAATCTTGGCTGGTCGTGAACACTGTTCACAGAAAGGAGCACACGAGGGCCCGAAGCTGTAAGGAATGGCCCCTGGGTCATGTCTCCAGTGATGCCCAGTGGACTTGGAGCCAGAAATCTGGGTTCCCCATTCTCCCTCTTCCCCCTCCTTTCCCTTCTCGTGGCTGGAATGCTTCCTAGCAGGCTGTGTCTTTGCCTCCTTGTCCCTGGCCTCTCCAACCCTCGTTTCTTTTGCCGACTCAGCTCCCCACTAACTAAGTCCCGCTGTGGTGAGTCACACTGACTTGGCATGCTATCCTTGGGCCCCTCCTTCCTGCCGGGATAAGTACAGATCTGCAAGTACAGTGGTCCAAGCAGGCCCTGGCATGGTCCCGAGAGGCTGGATAGAGCACACTCAAGCCCTCGGCTCTCCTCAGCCATCATAAGGCTTCCAGGGATGCCACAGACGGTGAACACAAACCCTGGGGCCAAGTGGAGATGGAGCTGCCAGTGCCACCACTCCGGGTTAGAGGTAGTCTCCATAAAATGTATTGGCATACAGTAGAGGGCTATGACATCTTTAGGTGACATAAGCTGTGGGAGTGTACATGTGCATAGCTCATTGTTGATTGGAATTTTGTTCTGTGGCTCATGGCCATCTGGTAATGAACAGCCAACCACAGACTGGCTGGTGCTGGGATGGGGAATGGGTTGCAAGGGAGGTGTGCGGAAGCCCTGCTCTTTTCCAAGGATTTTCCCAAAACAGGTGAAGACAACCAGCCTCTTAGAGCATAGGGGTCTGCCTCTAAACAGTGGTAGGAGGTGCTGCTGGGCCCCACGTCACTAGCTAGCAACAGACCCAGAGTATGAACCAGTCTGCACTGGTAGATAGTATCCTTGTCTATACAGGTGGCCAGATGGAGGGGACAAGACTCAGAACTAGGCCACATGAAGTAGTTCACTAATGTTAAATGCTTGGATTATGTCCCCACCGCAGCCAGGCTGGGCCCACAGCTAGACCAGGGCCCAGGCTGGGGCATTCCTGATTGGCCCTGACTAAGATGATTCTTTTCATGGGCCCCGTTCTCCTATTCTGTAAAGTGAGGGTTGCTGCAGAATCTGTAAAACAATATATGAAATGAACTACACGTGCCTAACCAAAGACTATCTGGTAAGCCCTGGTGCCCACTGAAGATGTCTGGTCCCCTGACATCATTCACAGTTGGATAAAGATCTTGGGCAGGAATGAAGCCCACATCTGTGAGGACAGTTTGTTCTAGGTGCCTGGCTGGGTCTCACTTGTCTTTAACTGCTGCCTGTAGGGCCATAGGGCCCCAGTTGAGGGTAGGATACCAACATTCAGACTGGCCAGGGCTGTATTCCAGTTCTGACCATTTCCCTCTTCCTGTCCCTCATGCTTCCTTCCAACTCTGTGGGCAGTGGGGGGATCAGAGTACCCTGGCTAGAGTCCAGAGGGGTTCCCAGGAGAGGTAACACTAGTTTTCTGAGGCTGGAGTCTGAGCCCTAAAGTGCCTTCTGACCTGTTCAGCAGCATTTCAACCATCTGTGTGGCTGATAAGAGCCATCCCACAGCTGGACCAGGGCCCAGGCTGGCCTGCCTTGGCCCAAGGTCTCCACTCTAGTCTCTGCTCCTCTTTCAGCCTGTCCTAGGCATCCATGTGGCGTGTGGACACTGTCGCCACTCTTACCTACAATGGCAATTTTGACCGCTGGTCTCCTAGTCTGCCTGCCTACGGAGGCTGGCCTTCATCCCTGAGGAAGGTGCCTTCCGGCCTGCAGTTCACTAACTCCCAGAGTGGTCCTTGCCTAATGCTGGTTCTGTGGTGTCCACAGGGGGAACAGGGCGAGGATGGCAAGGCTGAGGGGCCCCCTGGGCCACCTGGAGATCGGGTAAGTTTCCTTTCTGTTCCTCTGACCTCTCAATGTAACAAGGCACAGGCTACTGAGAGTTCACAGAAGCTGGGGCTCATGTTTATCCATTGTCTTTGTCATTCAGGGTCCTGTGGGAGATCGAGGAGACCGTGGGGAGCCAGGTGACCCTGGATACCCTGTAAGCATCAGAGCTCTACCTTTGGGAGGGTAGGGAAAGTGGGAAGAGGGACAGAGGTCTCCACTGGACACAGGCTCCTGCCCCCACCTTCATTCCTCCACCATTCAGAAGGGGCAGAGAGCACCCTTTATGAGGCCAGGTTAACACCACGAAGGAAAGGCCTGACCTCTGCTGAGGGATAGGAGGGTGAGATCCGGGACATGAGCCATCCACACAGCCAGCAGATTGGCTGAGTTTCCTTCCAGCATGATATTGAGTAGTCACTTCTCCTGGTAAGTGAGGAGTGGAGGGCTGGCTCAGTTTCCCCATTTGTGTCTTGTAACAGCCTTCCTAGCAGAAGCAACCATTACTTTTCCCTCCATTCAAGCTGGTCAATTGCTGTTCCACCCACTTAGCAGCTAAGAAAGCTAGAACTTAGAGTGGGTCAATGATGCTGCCAGGGAGAACAGTGGTTCCCTGGCCACTTCAGAAGGACCTCACCTGTCTCTCCTTGACTTTCAGGGTCAAGAGGGAGTTCAAGGCCTCCGTGGAAAGCCGGGCCAGCAGGGCCAGCCTGTGAGTCCTATATCTTCTTGCTGTAAGCGGGGTGGAGCATCAGGAATGACAGAACAGAGCCTTTTAAAACTTAAAGGGATCTGCCCTGTAGGAGGACGTGAGGAGGCAGCCCCTCCCTGACCCTGAAGTTCCCCAAGAGTCTGTACCCCCAAGAGTCTGCACCCCCAAGCCCCTCCCCACTCATCTCCCTCCAGGTGGAGACTGGCCACTCTCTCCAGGAGAGAGGTCTGGGGCCAGATTCTGTCATCTCACCTTGGTTTGCAGGGGCATCCAGGACCCCGGGGACAGCCAGGGCCTAAAGGATCAAAAGGCGAAGAGGTGAGAGGGCTGGGGTTCAGTGGGGAGGCTGAGCCCTGGAGTCTGGGGCATGGACTGTTCTAGGGCCACACAGTCAGCGAGGTGGGACCAGGAAGTACCATCCTCCACAGGTTCTGCAGCCATTGCATGGAATGAGGGATCAGCCTCTGTGTGGAAGTTAGTCAGCTCACATCTCTGCCAGGCTGTGCTGAAGGAGTGAGAATGGGAAGGCGCTAGTTGAGGGATGAAGGAGTGAGGGAAAAAAGTAGAGGGGCAAGATGGTCACAGTGGAGTGACTCTCTGCTGTGGACCCCAGACCCCTGTAGTTCCTTCCTCACTATGTCCCCTGGGCCCACACTTTTTTTTTTATTATTATTAGTTCAAGTTAGGAATCAAGCTTGTTTCACATGTAAGTCCCTTCTCCCTCTCCCTCCCCTCACCCCTATCCCTCCTCCCCACCCCCAACCTACCCCCCACCCCATCTACCCACCACTCCCCAGGCAGGGTAGTGGGCCCACACTCTTATGGACTTCTATACTCAAGACTGACTGGCCCAGCTGGCCCTAGGCTCCAGGTCTGAACACAACTTTGGTGCCTATGAATGGTCTTGGCAGCATGGGAGCCAAAGAAGGAAGTCAGGGCCCAGAGCAGTGTGGATAGCCCTGGGTGGTTTCTAGGGGTGGCCACAGGCCTGGGTTTCCAGGCACGTGGCTCTCTGGTAGATCACACTCATTCACAGGACTTATTATCCTCCTTTCAGTGTCTCCTTCCAGGGCTCCCAGACCCTGCTAATATCTAGCCCTTGTTTCTGCTTTCTCAGGGCCCAAAGGGAAAGCCTGGCAAGACTGGCGCATCAGGCCGGAGGGGGACTCAGGTGAGTGGCCACAGCTCCTCTGTTACCACCAGTTTCTATGTCCTTCTGAGAAGGTTTGACCAGCTTCTTCTGTCCCTCCAGGGACTGCAGGGGCTGCCAGGGCCCAGAGGCGTGGTAGGGAGACAGGGCCCTGAGGGCATGGATGGACCTGATGGGACTCCTGGCAGGGATGGCCGACCAGGATATCAGGTAGGCAGAACAGTAGGTAACAACTGGTGTTAGGGACTTCGACAGGCTACACAAAGGTCATGAGACACAAGCCATGGGCCTGAATAATCAGTTGGAAAACTGGGTGGGATACCAGTAGACAGCCTTTCATCCTTTGCGATTCTTATCACCATCTCTCCTTGATGCTAGTATCTATGTAGCTGGGTCATATCATCCTACCCCTTGGCAAGTGTGACCTCCTTCCTCCTTCTACAACTCACTGGATCAAACTTCTGCCCATCTGTTTTCTTTACAGGGACAGCAGGGAGATGATGGCACCCCTGGCCCCATAGGCCCTGCTGGGAGAAGAGGAAACCCAGGTGTGGCTGGTTTACCTGGAGCACAGGGGCCTCCAGGATTCAAGGTCAGCTCTTATTAATCTATCTTTTCTGCCCTAGTCCTGACTGTAATGATACTGACTCTTAGAGTATCCGTGTCCTCGGGCCCACGTGAACATGGAACCCTTGTTGTGGACTTTTTTTGGGGGGGCCCCCGGCCCTCATATTGACCCAAGTTTAAAGTTAGTTTATCCAAGTGATTATAAATACTGCCCCCTACTGAATCATACAAACCTTCCCCATTAGTTGAGTTGTACACAGGCGCCCTCTGGTGGGTCTTTGAGAAAACAGGTTGCTTACCTCTGGGATTCTCTGTAGCCTCCTTAGAAAGAGTCCTCTAGCTGCTTCTGTGTCTAGCTTAGGGCCACACCCTAAAGGCCATACGTAAATGAAGGACCCAGACATGGTGTTTGCCTTCCCTAAGTTCTTGGGGGAAGGTTAGGACTCTCTG
Organism: Cricetulus griseus; assembly: GCF_003668045.3. Lineage (NCBI taxonomy): Eukaryota > Metazoa > Chordata > Mammalia > Rodentia > Cricetidae > Cricetulus > Cricetulus griseus. Next base: position 82,552,085 of record NC_048595.1, on the reverse strand, counting down.
TATTTAGCCAAAGAGGTACGAGTGGGGACAAGTTTGGAGATGAAGCCTACATGCCTTGTTATGGGGGCAGGGGCAGGGGAAGGACACGACAGTAAAGAGAGAGACTTGATGGACAGCAAAGAGAAAGCCAGAGTCATGAGGGAAGCTTCTGCTTGGGGGGTGAACTTGTCCCACCCCATCCTTGTGCCTCCCTCTACCCTCTGCCATCCGGAGAACTTGTGAAATCACTGCTATCCTGCTCTTAGACTCCTCCTCTACTGGTCTTGGGACCATGTATCCTCTTGACAGGTGATTTTGTGTTTCTTTAAGGGTGAAAGTGGGTTACCTGGGCAACTGGGTTCCCCTGGAAAGCGAGGGACAGAAGGTGGAACAGGACTTCCGGGAAACCAGGGGGAGCCAGGATCCAAAGGCCAACCGGTGAGTGGGTCCCAAGGCATATATATGACCATACAACCACATGCCTAGAGCCACAAGTACACACACATACACATGTACACACACACCCACATAGATATGTGCAAAAGGTACATACACTTACATGCACACACACCAACACTCATGTTCATACATGTACACACAGGCCTAGAAGCTACTTGTGAGATTGATGCCAAAGTGAGAACCCACTCTCTGAGTTCTGGATGGCATTCTCCTCCTGTGCAGGAAGGAGGTGTTGTGGGGGCTAGAAGAAGAAATCTGTGGGCCATTCAACATGAGAACCAGGGACATGGGTAGAAGTTGGCACTGTGGGCTTCAGGAACAGTGTTCTTTCTGTACAACACTGTCTCCCCATGCCCTAACAAGCTAGAAACTAAGTAGACACCTAAATGAGTCAAAAAAGAAATCAGAAAGGTAAATTAGCATTTTGAATCAAGTGAAATAAGAACACACTGCATCAAAATTGGTGAATACTGCCCAGAATTCACTGGAGTATTGGTAGCAACTTAAATCAATGGTGGCATCAGAGCCCATCCTAAGAATCGAAGAAAAATAGAAACAATGCAAGTGGTAGAAAGGAAATGATGAGGATCATAAAGAGAAAATTGGGTTTTTGAGATCAATAAAATTCATATATGTCTAGCCAGACTTCTCAAGACCAAAAAAGTAGAGTGTGTACATATGTATGTATATATAACTAATGTCAGAATGAGAGATGGTATCTGTCACTACAGACATCAGAGATGACAAAAGTGCAGCCCTGGGAGTATTATAAATAACTTCATGCCAAGAGACTGAAGAACCTAGATGAAATGGGCAAATTCCTTCAAAGGCCAATCTATCAAAGCTCATTTGAAAGAGATACCCTGCCTGCCTGGTATCTTTGAAAGAGTGTGAGCCTGCAGTGCAGAGAGCTTCTCACCAAGAAAACTCTGGATGCAGGTGGTTCACCTGGTGGTTCTATTGGACACTCGAGGAAGCAATAGTACCGACTCTTCAGAAACCTCCAGAAGCCAGAGCAACACTCAGTCGTTATTAATCCGATCGTAAAGTCAGTCAAAGATATTTAAGAAAAGAACACAACAGACCAGTGTAGCTCATAGAGAGATTTTCAATCAAGTGTTATCAAAATGGAAGTTAAGACTGAATAAAAAGGTAGTGCACCCAGGCCAAGTGAGGCTGACCACTGGGAGGCAAGACTGGGGTGACATTTGAAAATAAGTCAGTGAAATTCATACTAAACTACATCATCCAACTGAAAAAGAAAAGCCACTTAACTGTCTCTGTAGGTGTAGGGAAAACATTTTTCCCTACAGAAAGTAACTTCATTTCTGATTGGGGAGGGAGAAAACACTCAGTAAACTAGGTATGGAAGGGAACTTCCTCAACTTGATACATGATATCTAAGCAAATCCTACAGTTAATGTGCATAGTGGTGGTTGGCTGGATGCTTTCTTCCAAAGAGCAGAAACCAATCACTGCTTCTTCCAAAGTGGTACCACAGACCCAGTCAGTGCCATAAGGCAAGAAAAATAAATAAAAGGGTTCATGTCAAAAAGGAAGGAGTAAAAATGTGTTATATGAAATGAGTTTTCTAAGCAGCCACCAGTGGAGGGTTTCTGTTGGAAGACTGCTTAATAGAGCTGTTTGGGTGGGCAGAAAACATCTGTGGGTCTGTTAGTCCTCTCCATAAGGACCTGGAACAGGAGCTCCTGAGTATAGAGCATCACTGTGGGACTGTGAACTAGGTTCTGCCTGCTCCTCAGATAGGGCACAGGTGCCTGTCCACTCCACTCCTGGACTGACTAGCATCTGGCATAGATGACTGGCAGTATCCTTGTCCAGGCTCCACTCATACCATCTTGTCCTGCTTTCTCTACAGGGTGACTCTGGTGAGATGGGCTTCCCAGGAGTAGCTGGCCTCTTTGGACCCAAGGTACAGAGTTCCATCCCACTGTGTCTATTGCCACTCATCTATTTGTGGATTCACTCCATGAGTCTTCACATAGGCCTCAATGTGTGGGTCAGAACCCAGCTGGAAGTGTGCCCAGCCCAGTAGCTCTGTGCCTCAGACACATGACTTGATACAAGCCTTGCTTTCCCATTCTGTGAACAGGAAAGCACAACAGCCAAAGATTATTGTAAAAATTAAGACCTGAGGCATACACCACATAGCACCCTAAGACAGCTTGTGCCTGTCTAAGAACCAGGAGCCTTTACTATTCTTCCTGGGGCCTCTCAGATAAAATAAAGAGGACACAGGCCGGCCAGAACTCAGGGGTAAGAAGACTCCTAGGTACTCCCCAGTGGCTGCCCTAGGCACAGCCCTTTTCTGCCTTTCACAGGGCCCCCCTGGAGACATTGGCTTCAAAGGCATCCAAGGCCCTCGGGGGCCTCCTGGCTTGATGGTAGGTCTCCTTCCTCCCTGTCTCTTCTTGGTAGACACCCAGGCCCCAGGCTGGCCATCAGCTGGTTGAACACATACGTTTTTCTGCTCCTTCACTCTTAGAGCCTCCTCTCCATGCAGTTGTTGCCAGCTTCATGCTTTTGCTCATGATGTCCTTGCTAGCAGACTACATACCCCCTGCTAGTGCACCAGTCCTTTCCTTCCCGACTCTTGTGACCCACCCCAGCATGATGGCATGCTCAGGACATGCATGGCCCAGCTCTGCTTGAAGGGGTGTCCCTTTCATGCCATGGGACACTCAGCTGCCACCCTCCTCTGTCACTCTGTTCCCTAGGCCCAGATCGAGGACTCATAGCCTCTCTCTCCTTTAGGGAAAGGAAGGTATCATTGGGCCCCCTGGAATGCTAGGACCTTCTGGACTCCCGGTATGTTCGAGGGGGAGGCTACAGGGTCTCCTGTATTGGAGGTTCAAGGTTCAAGTGTTTCATGACCCAGAGCTAATTGAGCCTCAGTTTCCCCATATGGGAAATGGGACTTCCTTCTGAGTCCTAACTCATTAATATGGTTTGTTGCAGGGTCCCAAGGGTGACAGAGGCAGCCGAGGGGACTGGGTGAGTGGACAGCCTGGAAGGCAGTTCTATGGGGCAATGGGAGGTGAACCATGGCTCAGCCCACCTCTCCTAACTGTCTCTCTCCTCAATTCTGTCTCCAGGGACTGCAAGGCCCAAAGGTGAGTAGGTTGGGCGTGAGCACTTGGGGCTGGTGACAGGGATGGGGACTCTCAGGATCTCCTTTCCACAGTGACATTCTTAAGTGCTCTCTCTCTCTTTCTCTCTCTCTCTCTCTCTCTCTCTCTCTCTCTCTCTCTCTCTCTCTCTCTTCCTCTCCATCCCTCCCTCCCTCTCTCTGGATCATATCCCTCCCCTTTGTATCCTCCTGTCCCTGTGCCTGGGTAAGACAGAAGACAGCCTGTGTAAGGGATTCTCCAGAGCTGACTTGTCTCCTCTTTCTTCCACAGGGTCCTCCTGGTCCGAGGGGGCGGCCGGGTCCACCGGTAGGTAACTGCATGCTGGGCGTTTTGGATTCCCAGGGCAGGTTCCTCTCAGTGAGACCAGGGTTGTTTTTAAAGATTTACTTTTTTATTTTATGTGTGTGAATGTTTAGCTTACATAACATATAAGTGCACTGCAAGCATGCCTGGTGCCTTTAGAGGTCAGAAGAAGGGCTTAGATTCCCTAGAACTGGAGTTATAGATGGCTATGAGTGCAGGAAACCAAATCCAGGTTCCCTGTAAGCAAGTGCTCTTAACTTCTGAGTGAAGATTTTGATGGCATAATATGCCCTGATCCAAAGCCACACGTGTGCTTCCTGTGGGCCTACAGACTTGTAGAGAGCATAGAGCAGGCCCAGATGGGATCTGTTGTGTGACTTTTCCTGTCCACCTTAGATAGGACGTCGACAGGGCAGAGAAATGTGTCCACCCAGGTCTACCTTAGTGTGCTTATACGTTATGTAAACTTACTGGGGACTTAGGGAAGACATCAGCGGTTCAAAGACAGCTGTGTCACTGAGAAACTCCCTGACATGGGTGATGGCTTCTGAAAGCTTTGTCACTGGAGCTCCCTACCCAGCTTTCGAGCAGCTTGGCTGGCAGGAGAGTCTGCCCCATCCCCAATATACACCCCAGTCTTTGCAACTCTTTATCTAACCCTGGGGAGGGGTCTGGTGACTCTTCCTGAGTTCCAGTAGCCTTCACCCTCTAAAAGGAAGTGTTCCAACTCAGAGGGAATCACACTGCACATGCCCACAGGCTTTTGGCCCAGCAAGCCTTCTGCTGATAGCGACCTGAGCCTCTCTCCACTTTCTTTTCTAGGGTCCTCCTTGGCATCCTGTCCAGTTTGTAAGTTGCACACCATTCTCTTTGACATCCTACGATGAGGCTGAAGGGTGGGCGGGGAGAAAAAGCTGAGCCTTCTCTGGCCACAGTGGCTGGAGCCCTAGCATGTCCTTGTCCTGTCCTTTGCACCGGAGCCCTGGGCAAGAAGCCCATCCATGTCCCCAACTGTGAGCAAGAGGGCTGTTCTAAAGCTACCGCCAGGGTCTCATCACATGTGGGTTGATGCTAGGCTCTCTCCTCCTTAGACTGGGATTCCAGAGGGTCAGGCAAGTGGGTGCATTTGGACCCTTTTTTCTCTGGTGGCACAGGAGCCCCGTCCCAGCTCAGCTCTCCCAGCATTGAGTCCAATTAGTCCCATGTTGTCCCCACACCAATGAGGACTGGATCAGACCCTGCCAGCATCCCCAGGGTGTGGCTTGAAAAGGAGTCCTAGGGCTACCAGATGCTCAAAGTCCCTGTTATTCCAATCCCAGCTTCTACATGTCCCTCCCTTTGTGCTGTCCATACATACAAACCACTTGCCAGTCTTCACCATCTCTTCATCAGGAAGATAGACAAAGCCTCTTTCCTTCCTAGATATAGAGAAGGACAGAGAGCTCTATACAACTCTTAGCTGAAAAATGCCACTCATCATATGCCAGACACTATTAGAAATGGTTTTAGTAGTTCCTGGAGAATATTTTATCTGGGGGTTCATTTTCCAAACCAGAGAACCAAGGCTAGCCCCTTAGAGGGAAAGTGCAGGCCTGGGAATTCCCCAGACCCCTTGCCATGTTCTTGGTAAGCCTACAACTGTGCTCAACGCAACCGGGTACCAAGGCTGAGGCCAGGCGTACTCAAGAGCTATATAATTAGAACCATGGGGTCTAATGGATCTCAGCAGCTTGGAGGCAGAAGCATCACAGAAACAGCTGAGCATGGCTGACAATTGCCCGGCTTCCTGGGTAACATGTCTGAGCTTGGTTAGCACACTTTTTGCTTCCAACCTTGCGATGCAGAAGTATCCCTTCCCTAGTCATAGCAATTAAAAACACACCATCTGGTGAGACTCAGTGTCTTCTGGGGAGCATTAGCACCTCCAGTTGAGAAAAACGGACACTGTGTTGGAGACAGGGAAGACTTCCCCAGGCAATGGGAAGATGTGCAAAGGTCCTGTGGCTAGGCAGAGCAATGGTTTTAGAGACAAGAAGGACTGTGTGTGCCTGGTTCTAGAGCATGTGTGGAGAGAGACAAGGATGAAGACCACAGCACCCACATGGGGTTTTTAACCCTGATGAAGAGTTTGAACTTAATAATGAGAGGGTCCTGGGGAGCTATTGAAGGGAATGGTATGTTCAGCATTGACTCTCTGCAAAGGAAGGAAGGGCTCAGCAGAGGACATGTGAATTGGTCAAGATCTGTGCAGTGGGGGTGGGGTAGGGGTGCGGTGGGAGTGAGGTAGGGGTGGGGTAGTGGTGGGGTGGAGAGTTAGAGTAGGTGCTTGCGCCCCTAGCTCCTACTTTCAGAATCTGGCTTCCCCTGGGAAGGGGACAGGACACATACTTTTTATTTTCCTTGCACAGCAGCAAGATGACCTTGGGGCAGCTTTCCAGACATGGATGGATGCTCACAGAGCAGTCAGACCAGAGGTACTGCCCAGACCTCTGCTCACATGACCTCCGGTCCTGGGAGAAAGAGAGGGGTCATAGAGGTCAATACTGTCCCCATGGCTGACGCCAAGAGTGTCAGAGCCCTTGTTGTAGTGATGCTGCCCAGTCCCTGATGGAGATCACCACTAGGGCTCAGGTGGAGACCACAGTCCAAAGTGGTGCCACAGCCCAGGCTGCCAGAACCAGGCCAGATACAGACACTGTGCCCTTGTGTTTCTTAGAAGTTTCTCAAGTCTAATGTGTGTCTGGCCAGAGAGAGAGAGGGATACTTTCCTGGACCATAGCCTGCAGCAGGTTCTCAGTTCCCAGGGACACCCAGGGATCACACAGAAGCTGAGACCCAGGGCGCTGCTGAGACCCAGTCTGTGGTCAGCCTTGCTCCATGGTTCCAGGCTGAGACGGGTCTCAGGTGTTCCAGCCAGTGTCAGAGCCCAATTTACAGCCTTGCTTCCTTCTCATGGTGGGGAGCTCATTCCTCTAGCTCAGACCACCTACCAACACCACTGGGGCTCATAGGCCAAGGGCAAGGAAGCAGCTCTTATCCCTGCTACATTATGTCCCTGACCCTCCCTCTCCTTATCTGTGTAGCCAGTCTAAGCTAGCCAAGGACTGGGAGGTCACTGGGTCCGCCAGACAGTGAGAACTATGAAGCAATGTGTCTGGGACCTTGGGCAAGGTCAGGACATAATGGACAATAGCCCTACTTCTCCATAGCAGGGGTACAGCTATCCGGACCAGCTGGTGCTGGACCAGGGAGGAGAGATCTTCAAAACCTTACACTACCTCAGCAACCTCATCCAGAGCATTAAGACGCCCTTGGGAACCAAGGAAAATCCAGCCCGGGTCTGCCGGGATCTCATGGACTGTGAGCAGAGGATGGTGGATGGTAAGAGTGTCTGGGGGACTGAGAAGGGGCTTCTTGCCTGTGTCGGGTAGCACAAGTTCAGGAGGAGCTCAGGTCCATGGAGTGTTAGGTCCTTGGCATATCTCAGCCAAGTTTCCATCCTCGATAGAAACACAGCATCATTTATTCACTCAGCGAACACCCTCTGGGCTTCACATAGCCAGGCCTATGGTTCAGGCTTTGAGGGTATTGTAGAGAAAATGGGCCTAGTTAGCCCATAATGCCACAAGCTGGAACCATTCTGAGCACAAGGATGACTTTGAAGAAAACAAATATCCTCTGAGGGCTAGCATAACCCCAAGGACTTCCTGCTTGAGCAGGCAACCTCACCATCTAAGCTCACCTGACTGTTCATCTGTGAGCTGGGGCATGCCGTGGTGCCACCTGGTCCTCCATGCTTTGCAGAGCTAGAGGCAGATGTTGGGGCACCCCTTCCTCTGCTGTGGAGCTCTTGGCAGCCAGGAAGCCTAGCAGGGAAGCCAGATGCAGGCAGAAGTGCAAGATGAAGGGAAGCCAGATGGAGGTCAGAGCCCCAGCTCCCTGGGCATGTCTGGGAGGAAGCCTGAGCCCTGAAGAACCTAGAGGAGCTAAGAGCCTACTCTATAGAGTAGACACATCCCAGCAGGAACATGGGGTGTGTTGCCAGAGCATGGGACTCCCTGACTGCCAACTCTACCCGGAAGGCATCCTTCCCTGTCTGTGCCTTGAGATATCTTGTGTCTGCCTGCCCTGCCCCTTAACTTCCCACCCCACTTCAACCCCATGAGTCACGGGTACAGTCCTCCAGAACCCCCTGCAGGCTCTTTCCTGGTTCATATGTTCCCTGTCCTGCTCTGTTGAAGGTACCTACTGGGTGGACCCCAACCTCGGCTGCTCCTCTGACACCATTGAAGTCTCCTGTAACTTTACACACGGTGGGCAGACGTGTCTGAAGCCCATCACAGCCTCCAAGGTACCATCTGTTCCCCATTGCCTCCAGGCTCTGCCCACCCTGCCAGTCCCTCCCTGCCCTGAGCCCTGCTTGTCTTCCTGGAAGGCTGTGGGAAAGCATCCCCCCTTGAGACTTAGTTTCCTCACTTAGAAGCTGGGGACATGTAGGACTAACAAACCCTTTCACACTCCTGTGTTCTCAGACTCTGTGGGGCCTCAGTGCTGAAGACCCCATCTTCTCTTGGACTAGTTTGTAGTCGGGGAGAATCATGAATTGTTGGCACTAATTGAGAGTATGGTTTCTCGGGGACATGTGTCACTCTTGCATGTGCTCTTATTTAACTTCTGTTCAGTGCCTGCACACCACATCTGTCCCTGGGCTAAGCATTTTGGGGTGGGAGCAGGCGACTCACCAATGAAACAGGCAGGCAGCAGCTGGGGGGTGTGGCCATTCCTGTCCAGGATGCCCTTCCATGACTTGTGTGTCTGTTTCTACAAGGCTGTCCATGCAGGGTAGGGGTGGGGGTAGGAGTGTGCCACATGGAGAAACTGCTCTGGCTGCAGAGGAGTAGGCAGCCCCAGACTTTTGTATCCATAGACTCCCTGAGGCACCTCCCCATGGCTGAGATGGTGTTGGTTCCACACAGCCAGCTGCTCAACAAGTCTGCTGGCTTCCTGACCTAGCCAGACCCCGAGCCACCATGTGGAGAGCTCAGACTTGCTGCTATCCCTGCAGCTGGAGCTCACAGTCTAGCAGGGCCACTGTAATTCCTGTGAGCTCCCTTCTTGGTGACTTGGAGGGTTGGGGACCACATGGCAAGCCTGTAAGTCTGGATTGGCCACAGAGCTGCCCAGTGGCATTGCCCTCTCCATCAGGAACAATGACAGACTAATTAGCTTTGTGTTACTGTGTGTGACAAAATTGTGGAGACACCAACTGGAAGGCAAAAAGAGTTTTCTTTATCTCCTACTGATTGGTTGGCTCTTTTGCCTTGGGGGCTGTGGTATGGACTATAGTAGAGGAGAGCTACTTACTCCCTGGAAGTCAGGAAGCATAGAGGAAAGGGCTGGATCCAGATATCCTCTTGGATACCCTCAATGGACTACCTTCCACTAGCCCCGCCTCCCCGTAGCCCTACACCACAGTTCTGATAACACCTGAGTCCTTTATAGGTTAAATTCTTTAAGGCCCCTTACATTTCCTCCACACTCAGCTTGAGCAAAATCCTTGCCAGCTTCTGGACCTGGCTGAACCCTTAGCCCACCCACCTGGGAGAGCTGAGAAAACAGACCACAGCAAGAGCCTCGGACTCTGGTTCTGGGCTCGAGCAGCCACTAGGCTACAGGACCAGCTCACAGAGAACTCGCTTTTCCTGTCTTTTGAGGGGCCAGATGACACAGGAAAAACTGGCCAGTAAAGGGCTAACCCTGGTGCCCTCCAGAAAGAGGAGGAGTTTGAGGGCTGCGGGGTTCTGCTACCCACCTGCCTCTACCCCACAGGTGGAGTTTGCTGTTAGCCGGGTCCAGATGAATTTCTTGCACCTGCTCAGTTCTGAGGGGACACAGCACATCACAATCCATTGCCTGAACCTGACGGTGTGGCAGGAGGGCCCAGGGCGCCCCTCTGCCAGGCAAGCCGTGCGCTTCCGTGCCTGGAATGGACAGGTCTTCGAAGCTGGGGGTCAGTTCAGGCCAGAGGTGTCTGTGGATGGCTGCAAGGTAACTGTTGGAACCCCTCATTGCCCCTTGATGTGGGGACGCCAGGAGAAACTTGCTTGGTTTTATGAGTATGTCTTACCATTTTATATTACATTGTATACAATTCTTTATCATCTTGTAATCTTATTAGAATTGTTTGTTTAGGATTTATTTAGTAAAATTGACTTTATTCACTCTCTCTCTCTCTCTCTCTCTCTCTCTCTCTCTCTCTGTGTGTGTGTGTGTGTGTGTGTGTGTGTGTGTGTGTGTGTGTGTGCACGTGTGTGCATGCATGAGTGTTGCTGGGGGTGAACCCAGGGCATTGTACTCCCCAGGCTAACCTCTCTGGCAACCTTCTAAGGGAAAGTCTATGCAGGTAAAAGTTCTTCAGGCTAATAGGAACATCTGTTATTTTGAAAAGGCCTCTTCGAAAGAGTATCAATTCTCTTTATTCCACTGATCAGGTTGCTTTCTTTCTTTCAATAGTTTTGGCCACTGTCAAATGTCTTAAACAGAATACGCTTCAAGGTTTGAAGAAGACAGGAAATCACCCAAATGTAAAACTACTTTCATAAAGTAAACTAGTAATCCACAGTGTCATTAAGGATGTGGCTTTCCACATGAAGCTACTGAGAAAAAAGATGGAGAACAGCTCTGTGTAAATAGAGAGCCAGTATGTATGCAAGAAAACCAGCTGTCCTTGGATCTGGAGATTCTATTGTTGAATTTGTTCATGGGAAATTACTAGGAATGTGCCTGAAAGTCAAAACACAGTGACTTTTCGTATAATATTACTTAACAAGAATAAGAGAGAAAACATTAAAAATTGAGGTCAATGGGATGATTCACAGTTATGATCCCAGTACTTGATTGGGGGAGAGAGGATGAGGTAGAGGCAGGAGGAATAGCAGTTCAAGGCCAAACTGGGATATATGAAACCCTGTCTCAAAAATAGATAGATAGATAGATAGATAGATAGATAGATAGATAGATAGATAGATAGATAGATGTTGTTGAGGAGATGTCTGGGCAGATAAGAGTGTTTGCTGCTCTACTCTCTCTCTCTCTTTCGAGACGGGTTTCTCTGTGGCTTTGGAGGCTGTCCTGGAACTAGCTCTTGTAGACCAGGCTGGTCTCAAACTCAGAGATCTGCCTGCCTCTCTGCCTCCCAAGTGCTGGGATTAAAGGCGTGCGCCACCACCGCCCAGCCTGTTCTGCTCTCTTACACAACCTGATTTCAGTTCTCAGCACCCATGTTGGACAGCTCACAATCACTTGAACGTTAGGGTATCTGGCGCCATCTTCTGGTCTTTAAAGGCACCTGCACTCTCACACACAAACCCACACTCAGACACAATATATATATATATATATATATATATATATATATATATATATATATTTAAAAATTTTAAAAATTCATTATTCAAAAAAATAACTTTCTAAAAAGTGGAAGCAACCAAGCCAGATATGTGCCCAGATATGCCACATACAGGTCATTGTTTCCGCAAAAACAAGAGATGATGAGGCATGCATTTGTAAGTGGCAAGGATCACATTCACTGTCATCTTCCTGCCCATTGACAGGTCCACGATGGCCGCTGGCACCAGACACTGTTCACCTTCCGAACCCAGGACCCACAGCAGCTGCCCATTGTCAGCGTGGACAACCTCCCACCAGTCTCATCAGGGAAGCAGTACCGCCTGGAAGTTGGACCTGCATGCTTCCTCTGACCTCTGACCTCTAGGCTCCTCCAAGCCTTGTGGGGAAGGGAAGAGGCTGGGACCAGCTAGTCCCAGATATGGGACCCTGCCTTAGGACCCTGGTGAAAGTCCCAGCTGTTGTCTGCTCAGCAGGAGTTGAGGGAGGGTAGCAGGCTATCCTGAGGCTGCTCTGGAGAACCATCCATCCCAGCTTAGCCCCAAGAACCAACCAAAGAGCCAGTTAGAGCAAGCAGGGTTTGCAGCCCACTCCAGTCCACAGTCTGTTGCCTAGCTCTGTAGACACCCCCTCCTCCCCCAACTCCCTGCCCAAAGAACCCCTCCCGCATTGATGCCACCTCAAGGGAAAGGGGCATGTTGTCAGCTGGTCCCTGCTGGGGAGTTTTTGATGTGCAATATTCGAAGGAGACATGAAAAAAAAAAAAAAGAGGAGAAAAGGAAAGAAAGAAATCTATCTATATATATATATTATTTAAACAAAGAGAAGGTGTGTTACTATTTTTTCACCTGGGAGAGGTGATGAAGAACACGGGGAGCTGGGGTGTGGAGAGGCTGACCCCCAGGCTGGGGTGCTGTATGCTACCTCCCACTGTGAAATCGCTGGTGCTCACAATTGTCTCTTGTAATGTATGTGATTTTTTTAAGAAGAAAAAAAAACTTATTTAAGATTCTGAAGGTGCTACTATTTTTGTTGCCACAGGCTTTGAAGAAACTTTTTGAGTGGGACCTTGTCCACAGTCTTTCTCTCCTCCAAATGGGGATTTAACAATGTGACTAGCATTACCCCTGTAATCTTCCGAGGAGGACAAAAAGGAAAAAGAAAAAAGGAAAAAAATAAAAAAATAAAAAAACAAAAACACAACAACAATAAAATCCTTCCAGAAACCAGAAGCATGGAGATTTCTGCTTCTGTCCCTTGAGGAGGCACTCTGGTGTGGCCTCCTTACTCCTGGAAGACCTGACCTGGAAGAAGATGCCTTGGATTTGAGATCTTCTTCTAGGGCTGATCATGAAGGTGGACTGCAAACATAGCATCATCTAAAGACCCAAGGTCTTCTCTCCCAGGAGCCCACCCTTCCAAGTGCAGCCGACCTTCTTGCTTTCTCAGCATTGCACAGCTATGTAGAAACCCACTGTCCTTTCCCCTAAGTGCCAATTTGGGTGGAGAAGGAAGGACCAATTATGGGTACCTCATTGGTCTCCACAACAGTGACCTTCCATGCAACCTAAATAAGTCGGGACCCCAATTGGATTTTGAAGTTATTTTAACTATGGAATTATTTTTATAGAAGGAATACTGATGTGAAAGTCTCTATTTGTGTGTTTCTAAAGTTGCGTCTTGTGGGGAATTGGATTTGCTTTTCGTTATTTAATACCTCACTCCCACCCATCCTCTCCCAGACACCGCCTGTGTCCCCACTCCCGCCCCACCTCAGGCTAGACGTGCATTTTTGTTGTTTGGTCCTCACCTGAGCGCTGTTTCTTGCTTCCCTTCTGTGTCTCCCTCTAGTCACGTGATGTGTATTGCCTGTCGTCCTTTTGTTTCTGTCTAAATGTCAGTGTGTTCAAACCCCTAGTGGGTTCTGTTTTCTCAAGTTCCCTTCTGGACTTTAAATAAATATTTAAAACTGAGCAATGGAACGGTGAGACTGTGGTCTGATGTTTCTTCACACAAGGACAGGTTCTTCAGTGAGGTAGAAGGATGCCAGAGGTGCCCTGCTAAAGCAGTGACCAGTGTCCTGCTCAGGCAGGGGCCAACCCTGTGACTTAAAGCTGGACTAAATGAGTGCTGTCTGCCAAGGTTCTGGAGGAAGAGTGCCATGTCAAAGTGTAGGAAGAGCCTTTTTCTATCCAAGCCCCCAAGCCTGGAGCTGTCCTGTGCCCTTCCAGGCTCCGAGCTGCACTCAATACGCAGGGATGGGACCTAGGGCTTTGCATTTGTGTGTTGAATCCTACATTGTTTCTTCATTCATTCTGATGGCAAGACTGTTTGTTATGTCTTATTGTTCTGGGTAAACCTACCCCAGAATGTTTGACCATAGGTGCCATGAAAACAAAGAAAGTAGTGGGCTGCCTGGGCATTGGTGGTGCACGCCATATTGTATGCATTATGCACTCGGGAGGCAGAGGCAGGTAGATCTCTGTGAGTTCGAGGCCAGCCTGGTCTCCAGAGTGAGTGCCAGGATAGGCTCCAAAGCTACACAGAGAAACATTGTCTCGAAAAACCAAAAAAAAAAAAAAAAAAAAGAAAAAGAAAAAAAAAGAAAGGAGTGGGCTGATTAGGACTGTACAGGGCACAATTTATTGGGGGATCTGCTGCAGAAAGGTGATCCTAGATACAGCAACACCAAGTGCATCACTGTAGTTTGGGTCAGAAGGAAGGAAAGGTACTTTCCTGGCATGGAGTTTTAAAACTCCATGTACTGGGGCTGGGAAGATGACTCTGTTGGTAAAGTGTTTGCTGTGCAAGTGTGAGGACCAGAGTTCAATCCCCAAACCCAGATAAAAAGTCAGATGTTGTGGTACACACTTGTAATGCTAGCGAAAGGACAGTGAAGACAGGAGGATCCCTGGAGCCTGCTGGTCAGCCATCCTAGCCAAATCAATGAGCTCCAGGTTCTGTTCGAGACCCTGCCTCAAAGATATAAGCTGGACAGTTCCTGAGGAATGACACCTGGGGTTGATTACTGGCCTCTACATGCATACACACATGCATGTATACTCATGCATGTGTACACTCATGCATGCACACATGCATACATACATGAACATGACAGTCACCCACATACACAAAAGCTCCACATACCATGTTAATGTTTTACCTATTTATAGTTTGATAAGAAACAGAGCAAGGGAAATAGAGGAGGGTTACACAAAAGCAGTTGTGGTGCATACAATTCAAGATGGCTGTTGTGGAGGCTGAATGCATACAATATGGACAGATTGCAAGTTATCTGTTCTTCACTTGATTGACACTGGCTGTGTCCCCTTCTGGCTATCATAACACTCTATCTGAGGGAATTCTTAAAAGGAAAAGGTGCTGGCCGAAGCCTGAAGTCACTGGTTCCTCAGTTTAAGAACCTCCTGTGTGCTGGGCAGCATGGACACCCACTACTAAGATCTCAGTGCCCAGGCATCAGCATTGCTCTGGGTCCACAGCTGCAGCCAGGGAAACAAGCCTCGCTCATCCACATAGTAGGAAGAGCCAGTGACTCCCTTCTGGTGGCAGGGTAGTGGTAGGGGACTTAGGCACCACAAAACAGAACTCACTGCTTTGCTTAGAAGAACAGAGACCAGACCCATTAGGTCCAAGATCCAATAGGGCCCTGGAGCCAAGCTATGCAGGTGGCAGATGGCAGAGCTAGGACAACAGGACAGGAAGGCCTGGGGATCAGAATGCTGACAATGTCTGCAGCCTCTCTGGCTTTGTAGACATGGCACAGGAGACATGAGAGTCAGCAGGCAGGGCTGAGGGGAAGATGGAGTGTGTTTACCACTTTGTCTTCATTGATTTATGGGTCCCTGTGACCTGGCCAGTGAACACCCTGGAGCTAAGCCAGTTTCTTCCCAGAAGTAGCAGGTGGCAGCTTCCTTTAAGTGTGTGTTCCCCACATTTCTCAATCTCCCATTGCACAACCTAGGTGTCAAGAGGCCATTGGAATGAAGTCCCCCGCAGGCTGGGCTTCCAAGGAAAAGCTCAGTTTGCTGTGTTTGTCCTGTCCACAGTGCTGCAAGGTCAACTGAGACCAGCTGACCCCATGATCTCCAGTAATCTATGAGGGAAAGAGGAGGAAAGACAGACACTGCAGGAGTCTTGCCTGAGGCAGGGCCTTGAGGGGGGACCTTATTTTGTCATGAGAAGTATGATCTTCCTGCCTGCCAGCATAGACAAGACTATCAGTCCGTAGTAGTAGAGAAAAATCATAGCCAATTGCTGTTGAGTACAGGTGTGTGTGTGTGTGTGTGTGTGTGTGTGTGTGTGTGTGTGTGTGTGTGTGTGTGTGTTTGTGTGTACACCAGAGGCAAACCTCAGATAATTATTCTCAGAGCAGTTAACCCTATTTCTTAAGACAGGGTCTCCCATTTGGCCTTGAGCTCATCAAGTCTGCTAGCCCAGCTGGCCATTGAGCACCAGGAAACTGCCCATCTCTATCCTCCTACTGCAGGGATACAGGCTTGTGACACTGTGATCAGGTTTTATTGTATGGGTTCCTGGGATCAAACTCAAGTCCCCATGCTTGTAGGGCAAGTACTTTACCTACTGAGCTATCACCCCAGCACCTGCTCTTTGATCCACAAAGGCCAGCTACATATGGGTCAAGCCAAGAAAAGCACCATTCATGCTCACAAGGATGGTAGCTCCTGTACACTGGCCACACCCCTTGTACCAGTACAAAGTGTGCTCTGCTTTCATCTCATGTGCTTGGCTTGTGAAACATGTGCATACCATGATGAGCTTTCAGTCAAAGGAATTGAAGTTCAAAGAGGCCAGTCATAGGTAAGTTGCCAAGATCTCCACACAGGATCTGGAGTTGTCCCAGCAGGCTTTGCTGTATTTTCTCAGCCCTGGTCTACAGGTCCTACCTAATTAGAATCAGCAGTCCTCCTCATGGCTGCTGCTATAGAAGGAGGTGGAGAGGGGTCCTCACAGCTGAGGTATAAACTTGTTTGTGCTGTGCTGCTGTGCGTCTTTTCTCCAGGTCCCTTGACCTCTCTGTGCTGCTTGTTACTTCATCCATACAATGGGGGCTATCCTGTTTTCTTGAGCCACCATAGGCATGTTTGTTGTTGTTGTTCTTAATTTATTTTTATTCAAATTCAAAACAATCTTATTTTACATACCAATCCCAGTTCCTGCCCCCTCCCATCCTCCCACTCCCCCCATCAACTCCCCATCCCACCCCATATCCAGTCCTCAGGGATGGTGAGGCCTCCCATGGGGGAAATCATTGAAGTCTGTCACATCATTTGGGGTAGGAGCTAGGCCCTCCCCCCTGTATCTAGGCTGAGAGAGTTAGCAGAGATTCACAGCTGAGCATGAGCCGAAGTCCTGGAATCCAGTTGTAGAGAGGGAGGAGTGATGAACAAAGGGGTCAAGATCATGTTGGGGAAACCCACAGAAACAGCTGACCTGAGCAAGTGGGAGCTCACTGACTCCAGACTGACAGCTGGGGAACCAAACTCAACCATGCCCCCTGAACATGGGTGTCAATTGGGGGACCTGGGCAGTCTGTGGGGTCACTGTCCGTGGAACCAGTATTTATCCTTAGTGTGTGAATAGGCATTTTTTTTTATTGCAATGCCTTTTAGAAGTGGACTCTAATCTGTGATTAACAAATCCAGGTATATCTTTTTTTCCTGCCTTCTATGGCCCCTTTCTTTTGCCCTAGACAACCCCTGACTTCATTTCTATCATTATAAATTATATTGGGCTATTCTAGAACTCCTATAAAGAGATTCATACAATCACACTGCTGGGAAATCTGAGTCCTACTACTGGCCACAGTATTGTTGAACTTCATCTGTACTGTCAAATCTTTCAGTAGTTCATTTCTCTCTGTTGCTAAACAACACTCTTTTTGCATGAGATGTGACAATTCATTTCCCATTTTCCTGTTAATGTGCATTTAAAATACTCAACCTCAGGGCTACTTTAAATAATCCCACTGAAGTCATTGACAAGCATGATGCTGGAGTTGACCATGCTTTTTTCTGTTGGATGGTAGGGTAATTTTAAAAGGTAATATGTTGCTCTGTATGCTGAACATGAGGGAGGAAATACAATGCAAAATGCGACAAATTTAAAAAAAAAGGGGGGGGTCTCGTGAAGTTAGAATATGGTAAGAGAACGACAAGTTATGTATCATTAAGACTATAGTTCAGACTATAATAAAATATGAAAACGTGTGGAGGACACAGGAAATAGAAGGAACACAAAAGTGTGAGCATGCTATAACACTTTTGTTGTTGTTGAAGTTTTGAAACAGCTCACTGTGTAGCCCCAGGCTGGTCTCAAGTTCCCAGCAAAACCTCCCTGCCTCAGTGGAAGTCACCATGCCTGGCTGTAACAATATTTTTTGAGAGTGTTCATTCATGAATGAACAAAGATCAGGCTACATTAGCCAGGAACTAGAACTGGGTACTTGCTGGATGCTGGGCACAACTCCTGAGTTGGGCAAGCACTGCCATAGGCAGATCCTTGCCTGGTTTAGATAGTGGGACATTTGCTGGATTAGATATTCCACTCAGATCCCCTCCCCAACACTTCGTTGGACACTTGGCCATCACACCACAGTGTGATTGTATGAAGCATCACATTCATTTGGAAGCTAACCCTCATTATCTTTGGCCCCCAACCTGACCCCCTAAGTGTCTTCCAAGTTCACTCCTGACCCTGACCTGGAGCCTCTTCATAGCACCTTTGGGGTTTAATTTGTGATTGCTGTGGGGGTGGGTAGTGTCTCACTTGTGCTAGGCAACTCCATGGGACAAGAACTGAATGAGATTTCTAGCTGAGGATCTATATTAAAATCTATAGCTGGTAACCTGTTAAGTATCCGGACTAGCCTTGTACCCACATTGGCTGTGAATCAACACTCTGGCTTTCAGGAATCTGTATGGCAGGAGCCTGTGTCCGGCTGGTTGTAAGAACTGCATTTAAAAGCTGGCCTTGTATTTTGCGCAAGACATTTCTCAGTGCTGGTGGGATTGTACCAAGGCTCTGCAGCCCCTGGCTGGACTCCCATGCCCCTCCCACATCTTGTTATAAAGGTCACTGTACCCTCCAGCCACCAGTTAGCTCTTCCTGGCTCTGGTGCCTCTGAGTATGTCAGCATGGCGCTGCAAGTGGTTCTTGTCATTTTGAGCCTCCTGCCACTGCTGGAGGCCCAGAACCCAGAACATGCCAACATCATAGGCAAACCTATTACCAATGACACCTTGAGCTGGGTGAGTGCCAGCTCAGGGCCTGGCTCTGAGCACTATAGATGGCTACCTTTCCTTGGGACCTTTCCTCCCCTGTCTGCTTCATCTCCGGACCTGCTGCTGACCTTGCCTCTCCTGTGGGAAATTCTACCTAGCCTGGTATTCTGGTGGTATCCTCCTGTCTCCAGACTCTGAAGCATCCCTCGGAGGTCTCTCAGAAGGGGACAGAGCAGTGGATGACTGATTTTTGAGTTGCCTATGTGGTCCCCACGTGGGGCTTCAGTATCCCCAAGTGTGACCCCGAAACCATCTCACCTGTTACTCATCACTGCTGACTGCCAAGGCCTGCTCACCTGTCTGCCTCTGTCTTCCCCAGCTCTCTGGAAAATGGTTTTACCTCGGCTCAGCTTTCCGCAACCTCGAGTACAAGCAGGAAATTCAAAAGGTTCAGGCAGGATATTTTTACTTTACTCCCAACTTGACAGACGACACTATACTGCTCCAAGAGTACCAGACCAAGTGAGTCCTTGCAGCAACCACCCCAGCAAAGCCCTGACCTCTGTTCCTGGATGCCTGGAGACCTGAGCAAACTCTGTCTCTGCTTGGCCTTCCCACCCACCTTCCAGAAAAAGGCCAGCTAACTGTCTTCTCTACCTGCCTCTTGCTGGTCACATCTCCTGATCACCTCTCACTTTGCTGTCTGCTTTCTGTTTGCCTGTAGGGAGGACCGATGTGTCTATAACTCCAGCAAGCTGGGAGTCCAGAGAGAGAATGGGACCATCTCCAAGTATGGTAAGGGCTAGCACTCATGTGGAAGGGTCTGTCTGTGGAGAGGGTTAGGCCAGCTTAGAGGAAAGGGAAGGCCAAGGCCCTAGATCCTGTGGTCACAGAGAGCACTAGGTGATCAACAAAAGCTTAGACCTCTTGCCACTGAGTGTTGTGCCCTGCTTGATATGCTTTATGTGAACTGTGTGGTTTCTGGGAGGGTATTTCAAGGATCAGAAGAGGAAACAGCACAGGGCAGTTAAGTCTTTCTCTGTAATTAAAAGCAGGATTCAACCAGAATCTGGCTCCAGACCAGCCTCTCTTTCAACCATACTTTCCAATCCTCTGTGAGTTTGGAGTGGGAACCCATGGGGTGTGGAGCCACAACTTCACCCATGCCCCCAATTCACCAGGGACAACACAGCAAGGCCACACAAATGCTGGTGGACATGATCAGACACTGCTTAGCCACCCAAGGCTATTAGTCCTTGTACAGCCTCATCTGTGAAATGGGGACAGATAGCCACCATCTTCCTAAGGCCCTGGCCATTCCTCATCTACATAGAAAACAGAGGGCTGGCACACAGCAGAGGTTGAGAACATGGCAGCTCTAGGGAGCAACAGGCATTTGTCCATAGCTATTTGTCCATTGCTTCTTCAACTTGGGAATAGGGACCATGGCACCATTCCAGTGACTCACACAGCCCTTCCTCCTGCAGAGGGACTAGTGGAACACGTTGCCCACCTGAAAGTGTTCATGAAACATAAGGGCTTCTTTCTTACCTTTTTCCCAGAAGATGAAAAGAACTGGGGACTGTCCTTCTACGGTAGGCTCCTCACAGCTCTGATGTCTAGCTCCAAGGGCCTTGCCCTTGGTCCCCCACCCACATCCCTGACTGGCCTCCCATTTGCTGAACCCTTCCTCATGCCCCCTCATTCTGTCTTGCAGCTAACAAGCCAGATTTTGCTCCAGAGTTTTTTACAGTATTCCAGGAATCTGTCAAAGGTCTGGGCATGAATGAGTCAGAAATCGTATATACTGACTGGAAAAAGGTAAATGAAGAGACTGGATATTGCCATCCTGGCGTGGCCCCACTTTGAGTGACCCTAGAGGCCCAGAGAGGGCAAGCTGCTGGTTCAAGCAGCCAAACAAGGCAGGTGTCTTGCTGTTAAGAGCCCTGCCGCCTGCTGTGGCAGCTGAGATACTAGAGGCCGTAGACAGATAGCTGAGATATATAGAGGCCATAGACAGACAGCTGAGATACACAGAGGCCATAGACAGACATTTGAGATACATAGAGGCCATAGACAGCTGAAATATATAGAGTCCATAGACAGATAGCTGAGATACATAGAGGCCATAGATAGGCAGTGAGGTTGGGGGCAGGTGGGGTTAAGTAGAAGATCCTGGAAAGACTGGGAAGGATAACAGACAAGACCAGAAAGGGCAACTGAGGGGACAGCTGGTGTGAGGGGCCAGGCTTTTCCCTGGCCTCCATTTTCACTGCAAGTTGTGGTTGAAGTCTTTTGTACCACGCCAACTCCAGTATGACAGGTTCTTAGCAGGGATGACCCATAGAGTCTTCTTGATGCTCTCTCTAAACCTGTGCTGAGAAAGGTTTCCTCAGCTTTGGGTTTGTCCTAGTTGAGGTCACAGGATCTTGCACTTAGATTGAGAGACACAATGCTTTTTTTTTTTTTTTTGATGCAAACAGCATGAGGCTTTATTATAGTTGTTTAACAAGCTAACCCCATGTTAGCTCGGGTCTTTCATCCATCCACCATGGTGGATGGCTAGGAAAGACAGCTCAAAGTGTCTGCATAGAGATCTTATAGGGCAGCGTAAGGGGAGTGTCTAGGGGTACGCACAGGCTCAGGACTGGTGTGGCTCCAGGCTTGGAGGGTTTGTCCTGTGTTGATTGGTCAACTGGTTGTTATGGCCCATAGGCCCTCCCAGGGTGGTTGCTATGCTCTACGCTTCATTGCTGTGCACTTGTCCATAAAGCACATCCAGAGCTGTAAAGCATAGCACCACCAGCTAACTTCTGATTGGTTCCTTGCCACGAGGCAGGCATCTGACCTCTTAGTGACCAAGGCAAGGTCATGGCAAGCACGTGTTCGGCTGTTATGGCTGCCGAAAGGGGCAGGCATCTGACCCTAGTGACCAAGACAAGGTCAGGCAAGTGCATGTTAGGCTGTTATGGCTGATGAAATGGGGAGGGAGCTGGTCCCTTCATTCCCCATTTTTTCTTTTTTAAATTCCAATCATGGAATTGCTCTCTCTCTAGCATCCCTATCAGGGAGTGAGAGATATTGGTGTCCCCCATTTAAGGGAGTTCCTTCTGACTTAGCATTTCAACCAGGGAAAATGGGTGACGTATTCTTTCCCATGCTACTTCCTGCTGACTTTGGGACGAAGTTAGGGACCTAAGAAGGCTGAAATGCTAGTCAAAAGCAAAAGAGGGAATTTAGGCAATGGAGAATCCAGCAGGAGCTGTTGGCAGACTCTGTTGCAGAGACAGGGGGTGTCCACATCAGCTGGACTGGTTCACATCCATAGCAAGTCCAGGGTTCGTAGTCAGCAACTGATATACTCAGATGTGTCTGCCAGAAGCAGAAACCTGAATGCTTTTGTGACTCCACCTGAGCCCTTCCTGTCACCAGCAGCCTTGGGTTCCCACTGGGAAGGTTCCTGCAAACAGCCCCTGGAATTGAGGTGTTTCACAGCCTGCCTTCTCCACCTTACAACCAGGGGACCAAAGAAAGGGCACCCAGCCACCTGGGGCTCAGTTGCTTCATCTCACAGCAGGGAACTCAACCCTTACCTATGGTCAGGAATGTTCAGAACATGCCTGCCTTTTGGGGGACTCCATTCTCCTGTTCAATGGAGTGACTAATCTGAGGCTCAGAAAGGGGAAGGACTTAGCCTAGCCACTCCAGGGAAGCCGTGGAAGATCTTGGTTACAGCTGGTTGACAAAACCCTGCCTTTTCTGGTCAACCATTGTGATTTTTCCGCCTTTAAAAATGTTTTTATACCCAGGTGGTGGTGGTACATGTCTTTAATCCCAGAACTCGGGAGGCAGAGGCAGGTGGATCTCTGTGAGTTCCAGGTCAGCCTGGTCTAAAGAGTGAGTTCCAGGACAGCCAAGGCTACACAGAGAAACGCTGGCTGAAACACCAAAGAAAAAATTTATTGTGTGTGTGTGTGTGTGTGTGTGTATGTGCGCGCGTGTGCGTACACTCATATGCAAGCATGCCATCACGTGTTTGAAGAATGTCAGAGGACAACTCTACTCTGTGGAGCATGTCCTTTTCAGCCACCCTCACATGGGCTTTAGGGATTGAATTCAAGTTGTCCATCAGGCTTACCTATATTGCCATATTTTTTTCTTTTTACATCTCACCCTGCAGCCCAGGATACCTTTGAACTCTCAGCAATCCTTCTGCCTCAGCACCTCCCATGTGTATCACCATAGCTGGTTCAAACACTCTACTCTCCTTCTATCCTTTAGGATGTGTGCAGTCAACAGAAGAAACAGCCTGAGCCAGAGAAGAAGACAGAATAGTGTCCCTAGGAAGGCATGCTCTCAGCTCTCTGTATTCCGTGGGCTGTCCTCATGCCCACCACACCCACCCTGTGTACCTTGGTGCTTTCTCCACACCAATAAAGTTTTGACAAAACAGTCAAAAACCATTTCTTTGCTTCATTTATTCATTCATTCATTCATGGATAGGCCTGCCATGAGTGGAGTCTTAACTAAGTCCAACAAGTCCCACCCAGGGAAATCTGAGAAGGCTTCCTGGAAGGGACATCTGATTTAGGCTACAAAGAGCTAAAAATCCTGATGCTTTGATACATTCCAAACCCAAGAGGTTTTGAAGAAGCTGAAGCAGAAAACCTAAGCACCAGTAAGTCAGGGTGCCAATCACTTGGGCCTTTACTTCAGAAGTGCCTTCCTAATCATTGAGGAGAGGTGAGTTGGGAAACAGCAGGGCCCATGTGGATGCTTCCATTGGCATGGTATAAAAGGCCAGGGCAAGACAGTATGGTAGACTTAGGCGTAGGCCAGAGGGGCTGGATGTCCCCAGGAAGAGTCCTCACGGTGCCCATTTGTGAGCCAGAAGACAATTGACACTGTGAGATGAGACTGGTTGGCAACTGATAACCTAGAGGCCAGCTGACAACTATTTCACAATTATGACTGGGGTTTGGGAGCACAGTCCACTTGGTGACAAACACAGGGTGTGAGATAATCTTCACATGATAATAGATTTGCAATTACCTAGGAGAGTATTCTGTGTGTGTCTGTGAGGACATTTCCAGAGAGGACCACCCAGCCTGAATGTGGGAAGCAGCATTCCTTGCAGGGTGGGGGGTCCCCACTTAAGGAAAAGGAGAGAACCAGTTGAGCACCTACATTCATCTCTGCTAATGTCATTCATCTGTCCCCACTGGATACAGTGTGGCCAGCTTCTGCTGCCTCCTGACACCATGGGCTGTGTTCCTCTCCACCCGTGAGCCTTCTACCCTTCAATTGCTTTTGCCAGCCAATTTGTCAAAGAACTGGGGAAAGCAGCTGATGCAGACAGCACTACGGATCCCCCACTCTGCCTGTCACTACACCTCGGGATGAATGGGCAATGCAAAACTGCCACATGCATGCCCAGTGCCATGCTGGGCACAGGCAGAGGGTGCTGTTCACTCTGGAAAGAGAATCTGGCTTGGGGCTTTGGAAGCCAGTCTCCTGCTGGGTGTCTCCCATCACCAGAGCTTTGCTCTGCTGACCTCTCTAGGATAATGACAGGAGGAAGGAAATCGTAGAGACAGAGATCAGTAGAAGGACAGGTAGACTCTGGAATCATATGCAGCAGATACCCTGGGGAGACCTTAGCTGGTCATCAACTTCCCTGCCTGCACCCTCATCTTTAAAAACCACAGGCTCCTGAAACACACCACAGACACAAGTAGCTTTGCGAATTTCTTAGGAACATTATTCATTTTCCTTCATTTACTTTTATAACGAAAATAGATTTTTTAAAAATGCCTCAAATATATAAACAATCTGTGATAAACACACATTTCAGAAATGCTGAGATCACTCTGCTATGGGATGGGGGAAGGGGTGTTATCCGGTTTCTCAGTCTCAGCCAGGGCCTGGCAGGTAGCTTGGTCCTCTAGTGGATGCTAAAAAAATGCAAAGAAATAGCGGGAAGGTCTGAGGCTGGCAGGTGTTTCCTGGCCCTACATGGGCTGCCTGTACACTGTGGGATCGTGGGGAAAACTTCTGTAGTCACAGAAGATCTGGGCACGTGTCACCTGAGGCCTCCATCCTGAGTCATTCTATGGGTCCCCAAGTATTTCTCTTGTTTCCAGCCAGGTTCTCCCTGCCTCAGCGTGGCTGTTTCAGGCAGGTGACAGGAATGCTGCAGCAACCTTAGGCTTTCTTTGTCTTTAATGGCCTTCTGAGAAGGATCCAAGCTCAAGAGCTCCCCAGTGTAAAGACATTCTGTCCAGTAAAATCCATATTATTAGCTGAAGGTGGATATGGGCAGGAGGGGATGGCAAGCAAAGTCTCAGAGGCTCTGCCTGGACAGAGGTAGACATGGTCACTACACCTGTTAGACAGAGCTGGTCCCCTGGATGTTCATCCGCTACTGACCCGACCAATGTCTCTCCGTTTTAAACATGCTACTACATGGAGGCACTCCTGGGGAAGGGGCATGGCATCTTCCAGCCATCAATGGCTCCAGGTGACTGGTGACTGGGGGACAACAGAGACTGCCTGCCTCAGAGTCTCAGAGTCTCCAGGGAGTCAGAAAAGGCAAGAGCCTCGCAGGCTCCGGGCATGGCGCAGGTCTGCAGACAGGGAACGGCTCAGCTGGCGGGTGGTGGAGCGCACATTCTCAGCGGCCCGGGCAGCCTCGCTGAGTGCGGCCTGCAGCTCTTCCAGGTCATTCAGACCCAGATGGACAGAGTGCCGGGTTCCCCGAGGCCCCTGGGCAGGCTGTGAGGAGGCTGTCCGGGCTGAGGTAGGTGCTGGGGTTGCATAGTACCTGGGGAGAGAAGGAAGAGCATGAGTAAGCAAGAGCTGGGAAAAGCCACAGGCTATGGGTTTGAGCCCTAGCTGCACTTCTACTCTACTCCCTGGTCTCTTTCCTCCCCTGTACAAGGCCCATATGGACAGATGAACTTGGAGGGATGAAGGGGAGTGTTTGTGAGAGGAGCAGGTACGAGGCACATTTAGTTCACACCATCCTCTCACTTAGCAATCACTTACGGACCACAGGCCCTGCCCAGGGCTGCTATGGAATTCTACCAGTATTGGAACATTCTCTGATCAGCAAATGGCAGGTACTGATGAAGAGCGCTAAGCAGAAGAACTGGGCTTCCTGGAGGTGGCAGAGCAGCTCACACTTCCTCCTTTAGGGAGAATCTGAGCTCCTGTGGGGACCAGCTTGGCCTGAGAGTTCCAAGCTTTCCAGGGCAGAAGGACTTGGACTACAGTCTTTGCTGCAGGGCTGCATGTGACCAGCAGGTGGCAGCACAGCACCATTGCAATTTCTAGTTCAAACATGGAGCATGCTCAGTCCTGCTGTCTGGCCCAGGAGGAAACTGAGGTGTGGTTTGCTCTAACTATACCTAATGCACTAAGGCTACTGGCCATCCTTGATGAATCACTGGCTTCCCATACATTCCTTCACGTGATCATCTTTATTGTCTCAGAAGAAGAAACAGGCCAGAGAGCCACAGTGATCTGCCCTTCTCCAACTGCTGGCCACTTAATCCTCCCCTCCTTGTGGCCACCACAACCCAGTGATCTCTTCCCTAGGTCCAGACTGTAAAGATTTGCCTTGAGAATAACAGAGAACCCCGAGGCTGCTAAATGCCACCAACCCCCCCCCCAGGTACAGGAAATGTGGGCAGGTGTCCATCCCATGTGAGTGAGGGTCTGGACATGAAACAAGGCTGCCCTTAAGGGCCCACCTAGACTCCACTAAGACAGAAGAAGAAGCTGTACCCCAGGCCTACCCCTCACAGAGAGCCAGTGCCTGCTGGTGCTTTGGGCTTCTGTCCCTACTGGCATCAGCTTCCATAGAGGCAGGTAACCACCACACACACACACACACACACACACACACACACACACACACACACACACACACACAATCACAGAGGCAGGCTGTCTATTGGTGACATTGCATTTCAACTGACTCACTTTACAGTGGGGGAAACTGAGGCTGAGAAGTAGCTGGTGACAGTTAAGGCTAGAAGGGGGTCTGGAGACATGGCCAAGGTGTCATTAAACCAGTCATGACATTTCTCAGAATCACAGAAAAGTCTCCACAAACTCCCAAGTGAGGTCTTGACAAGTGTCACTCAATCCTCACACAACAGTACCTGGCAGAGCCACTCCCCCATTGAACAGAGAGAGAAACTGAGACTTACAGAAACATTCCTCTGCCTCAGCCACAGCAGTGATGAGAGGAGAGGGTGTTCCTGTACAGTCATGTCTGACACTGAAATGTCACCAGGCCACCAGGCCCGCTCTTCACTTCTTGGTAGGTAGTGTTCCGTCTCAAACCCATCTAGTTGGTGGCCCTTGCATGCCACAGCCATGAGACAGGGCAATATGGAGCAGCTGACACAACCAAGAGGAGCCCCAATTAAATGTAGGGGATCCTGGATGATACCCCGGGATAGAAAATGGCTTCAGACACAAACCAAGGATGCTAGAGGAAAACCCCAGGCTTCGACTACTACTAAAGTATTGGAGTTGGTTCTCTGGCAGGAACATATACCAACAGAGTGTGTATGAACAAAGACATCGGAACAGGATGTGGGGAGGCGTGTGTGCAGGAGAACTGTGTAGTGTCCACACAATTCTCCTAAATCTAAAGCCATTCCACTAATGAAAGTCAATTTTTAAAAAAAGAAGGGAAAAAATAGAAACTATTCATACTACTGTTTAAAAAAAAATAAAGTCCTTAACACCAGGTTACTCTCTAGGAGAGGGAGATGGCTAGGATTCTAGGTCCCTGGAAAGCTGTAACTCCCAGAGACAGGGCCCTCTTGCCCGTCTACTTTACCACTGGGATACCAGCACCCAGCAGTCTCCCCCCCACCCCCCGCAGGGCTTGGTGAGTGACTACAAGAATGTCAGGCTTGCACTCCATGTCCACATGAGTAAATGATAGGAAGGCGCTATCCATGGCTCACAGCCCTCTGACATGATGTAAGCATGCTGGCTTTTGCAGGTACTTAGGCAGGTTGGGGCAGCTGGAAGGGAGGACTCACACAGTGGGTGGTGGGTAAGGCATGATGGGAGCCGAGGAGATGTAGGCCAAGGCAGGTGGGGCTGGGACTGGGGGTGCAGCAGCCAGGTACCAGAGTCCAGAGAGTGGTCGCACTGGCGAGCCCATCTGCCTGCTCTTCCGCTTGGGGCTGGGGGTGGAAGGTGCAGTTTTCCTTTCGGTTTTCTTCTCTGTAAGGGAAGGAAGGACACACAGACATTGTGTGAGGGTATGGGCAGATGCAGCTGAGCCTACAGCATTCCCAAGGTCTGGCTAAGCCCATGGCTGAAGGAAGATGTTAAGCGCTCATTCCTACCAGAGGTGCTAGAGCTGGGGCCATCCGCTTCTGCAGTGGACCTTACTATACCACACGTGGGACAGCGGAGGGTGTCAGCAGTGGATGGTTCTGATGGCTCTCTAGGGACAGCACTGCCTGGAAGGCAAGAAAGAGAGAGAGGTCTGGAAAGGATGACCAGCAGAGGCTGTGGGCTGGAGGATAACATGAGCAGCAACCACGATGGTGGAAGTAGGCACTGACTACAAGCTAGTCGCTAAAGACCTTCATGATCACTCCACAACGCCCAGCTGCTCACTGTGCTAACTATTCTGCCCATCTCCCCTCTACAATTGGGGAACTGAGGAGTCATCAGGCAGTACTTTGCCAAAGGAAGTGGCCATCTGATCTCAGGCCCAGGCTCTCCAAACGACAAGCTCATTCTGCCTTTGAGACAGTCACAGTCCTCCCATGGGAGCCCAGAACAGTCATTGGGAAACCAGGTCAGAGGAGGGTGAAGGGAACAGTCCACAGCAGGCATCTTGGTGCTCACAAGATGCAGATCCCAAGTGTCGCCCCTGGCTGAGCATCAGACTTCTCCACTTGTTCTCCAGTACAAACTTGGCCAGCACACTGGCTGAGAACCTCCCAAGCCCAGTCTGGTCATGTACCCCAGGTCTGTGTTTGCCTTGGCCATTCTGTTTTGTTGCTGGTTCCTTGGGGACAATATTGCTAGGTGCTGAATTGGTGAATGAATGAGTGGAATGGTTTGTCAGGATAGCTATCCAGGGGGCCAGAGCTCTGGAGTCATAAAGACTTGAGTTCAAATACTGGCTCTATCACTTGTAAGATGTGTGCCTTTGAGCAAGTTACTCTCCTTTATAAAATAGTCTATGGTTAGCCCTAATAAAAATAATTCCCAGTGGTGAGGGGCTAAACCTCAACTGCCTAGAATGCTGTATCTTACCTGGGTCCTGGGTCCTAATGGGCTGGCAGTGGAGGCAGGAGGCTGTGCCACTGTCTTTCAGGACAGCCTTAGGGGACAGAATGTGGTACTCCTGGCCTGGGGAAGAATCCAGAATGAATGGTGTCAATGCCGGTGTGGACTTGGGACTGGTTTAATCATCTCTTTCCTTAGCTGCCTATCTCCTGTGCACACATGAAGCATTCATTGCGGATGTTCCCATTGTATGCATGTGTGCACATATGCACAGAACA
The DNA here is from genome assembly GCF_003668045.3 of Cricetulus griseus. Classification (NCBI taxonomy): domain Eukaryota; kingdom Metazoa; phylum Chordata; class Mammalia; order Rodentia; family Cricetidae; genus Cricetulus; species Cricetulus griseus. Next base: position 82,522,970 of record NC_048595.1, on the reverse strand, counting down.
CAGATGCCTGTTTACTACTGCCCTCTCCAGGCTCCTTGCTGAATCTCTGCTTCTAGAAGTAGCTGCCAGTTATTGCCTTATGGGAGTGATCAGCACACCCAACAGAGGCAGTGTGTGGCAGAAACGTCATGACTGATGTCATGAGTTAGGAATTGGCTTTGTCCCTTCCTTGCCTCAAGCTCAGTGGAGGGGTCAGCAGTGTCTCTTCCTGGGCTCTAAATGGTTGGAAAGGGGGACATCATAGAACCAATTTCTGGGACTTTGGCAAGGACAGAAGAGGACTGTATTGGACAGCCTTCAGAAAGCCCTTGATCCCACTAGAAAACTGGCTGGTCCCAGTATGGTCTAAAGTTAGTGAAATCACACTGGATAGAAGCACAGGCAGTTTGGGATGAAACAGGGGAGATGACTCGGCAGGTAAAGTACCCACAACACAGTGTTTGAACCCTCGGCACTCACATAAGAGTTGGGTGGGTACAGGGGACTACCTGAAAGTCCAGCACTCTGTAGGAAGAGGGGTGGGGGGATTCCCAGGGCAAGCTGGCCATCTGGACTAGCTGAGCTGATGAGATTCAGGTTCAGTGAGAGATCTTACCTCAGCAAATAAAATGGACAGTGATGAGGAAGACAACAGACAGTGACCTCTGGTCTCCACTGGTATGAGGACACACACACATGCAGTCATGCACACATGTGCCCATACACAAACATGTTTACATGTGCACACAAACAAGCTAAAAATAAACCAAGGGCTGAGGATGGGACTCAGCGGCTTGTCAGGCCTGCACAAGGCTCACCTGTGTATTGGCCCTGGAAAGAGACTCTTTCCTTCCGCCTCATGCTGCCTGATGATCTTGTCCCCTCCCGTGCAGCCTGGGGATGCTCCTCAAAGGTCCTGCTCTTCCCAGATGACAGCCGAGAAGAAAAAGATTCCGATTCTGAACCTGTGGTGGAAAGGGAGCCTCAGAAGGGGTGGGTGAGGGGCTCAAACTGCTTGAGGAGTGAGCATGCACAGGCAGAGCGCAGGTGATGCTTGGGTTTTGGTCTTGCTTCTTCCCAGGGGACCAAGGGTCCACACCTCCAGAATCTCAGTCTGGAGCCTTGTGGCTATCACACACCTGTGTAGCAAACCCAGGAGGTAGATGCTTTTATTACTATATGGCTTGTTGTCACTTTATCTGCTCAGAGCAGGTGACAAAATGGCCAGGGACAGGAACTGGGTTTGAATCCCAGTTTAAAGTCCACAGCTGCTCTCTGTCAGTGAGGTCCCTGCACTCTAGGCTTCAATGTCCTCAGCAGAGCATACAACCGCTTGCACTGGAGGCTGGTGATCCTCAGCACCCTCCCTCCTGGTAGCTGCAGAGTCTATGGGGCTAGGACTAATGATGTATTTTGTCCCAGAGCAAAGCAAAAGCTCCAAACACCTAGATAGATGACCTTCTCCAGGCTTTTCTGGGTTCCCTGACCACAGAGCCAATGTGTGACTGAGGCCCCCAGAAACCATTCCCAGCTTCTGGTCACTTACTTAAGAACAGTCTGGGTACATCCCGAGGCACGGAGGAGGACCTGGCTCGCTGTCTTCCTGTCGGCACAGCTGGCTCTGTACCATCAGACTCCCCAGACAACCTCTCTGTGGATTTACTAGCAACATGGAAGAGAGAGGTGACATCACTGGATGAGGTTTGGGAGATGGCCTCCACAGATGACCGTGGCATATGTGCACCCCCATCATAAACTAAGTAAACGTAGGGGGAAAAGCATAAGAATGGACCAGTGGCCATGTTGTGGGGAGAGGGGAGAGTGTAGTGTCTGTGTCCATGTGCCCAGAGAGGGCCAGAGGCTGGCTAACTCTATAGGGAACAGAGGTAGGAGTTGGGAGCGGTCTTCTACCTGCCATAGTGGGAGCTCCAGGAGGGTGAGGAATCCAACAGCTTGTCCTCGGTCCTCGTGGAGTGGTTGAAAGCAGAAGCTACATGAGTTGGGCTGCTTGGGTGTGGTCGATGTAGGCTGTCCTCCAGCCGTAGGCGGAGCTGTGACACTTCTGCCTGTAGATCCTTGATGGCCTGGCTGGAATGGTGGGGAGACAGAAACAAGAACATGTGAACACGTAACAGAGTTATCAGGCCCCCAGTGCTGCCTGGGTGGGGTGGCTTTTGTCTTTGCAGACACAAGGTCAGACTGTACAGCCTAATGGTTCTGGAAAGTCCCTTGCCCAGATTGGCCCACAGGTGAATCTGGGTACCCACCTATGAGGATGACCCTCCTAACATGCAGGCTCAGCCCCTCAAGACAGAGACTAGGTACAGAATAGAAAACACTGATGCTGACTTGATGGCACACCCCTGCAATCCCAGCACTCAGGAAGCCAAGGCAGGAGGATTACCATGAGTTCAAGGCTAGCCTGTGTTTCATAGCAAGATGCTAGCACACAAATAAACATCTGCAGAGTTTGCATCCTGTCCTGCCTTCCCTACCACCTTCCTTTCAGAAGCTGTAACTGTCTAAGCAGGGCTCTCTGCTCCTTTATCTGTAGATATTCCTACTGTCCATGGCTACTTCCAGTGGAATACATTCTGTGCATTTGCCTCCCCAGCTCTGACACACAGGCAGGAAGGATAAGCATCCCATCTTATAATCCCAAAGGCTTCAGATGCTTGGGAACATTTCCTGGACTCAGGCTTCAGGAGGGAGAGGGCAAAGGGTCCCAGAATGAGCCAAGGGGATTCCTCATGCTTTTGGTGCTGTGGAGTGAGCAGGCTGGAAGATGTCTGCAAGGCTGCCTTCTGGGTCCCCTGTGAGACCTCTAGACATGGGCCCACCTCCTGTCCAAAGACACAGCATTACTCAAGAGAATAATGTTGCCTGTTCTGGCCTGCTAGGCCCCTGGGTCACTGAGCTCTCAGGGTCCTGTGGCCTTGCCAGCATTGCTGGGGACAAATCAACCAACACCCCGACACAGACCCCACGCACGGAGTACCACTAGAGGTTAGGCTTGGTGTGGTCATCATCCAGGCTGAGGTGGGCTCTGCAGCCACTCTGTGTGTGATACCCAGACTGGGGCTTCCCCTCAGGATCCCTGGACTCTTGGGTGAGCGTCTCCTGTTGCCACCTGCAGACATGATCTCTGTGGTGACTGCACAGGAAGGCTTAGGGACCTCCCTCTGGCCATGTCCAACCAAGCTGTGTGTGCACCAAGCATGAGTCTCCTAGGTGATCTCCAGGGAGATGCTTGCTGGGGTTTCCAAGGCAAAAGCTAGAGGCCATGGTGGCTGAAGGAGAGAGAGCTCCCAGCAACTGGTTTAATCTGGGACACAAAGCTTGGCTTCCAGACCTGGGACCTGGAACACAGTCTTGGGTGTCACCTGTCCACTGGCTGGGTCTGTCAGACTCTTGGGCTTCCTGACTTAACACTTCAGTTGCCTGGGGTTCACCGGGGACCATAGTTCAACTTTCTGCAGATTCACTCCTGACCCTGCCCAAGAGCCAGCAACCAGCCAAGCAGCCAGCTTAGTCGTTCAGGTCCTCCTTCCCCACACACCTCCAAGCCTTAGAGCCCACCAATCCCCACTGCATGGCAGCACAGTAGCATGCCACCAACAGCTCTTCTTAAAAATGCCCCTCCTCTCTTGAGTCCAGAGTCACCTTTCCCCTGTCGAAGCATCCTTCTTGGCCTCTGTGCTGACCCCGGTAGCAGCCAGGGAGCTTCTAAAGCACAACAGTGACAGGCCACTATGCCACTTAAAGCTTCTCATTGTCCCTAGAACCAACTTTCACATAGCTACCCAGCATTTGCTGTGCATTCCGCAAGCTAGTCACTGTGTAAACTGCCGCCTGTAGTATTGAAGGTCCTCCAGGTCTAGGCCACCAGGCCTACCGTAACTGTCTCTGTATTTATTGCTCTTGACACACAGAGCATCTCCTTCTACTCATGGTCATCTGGTACTTGAGAGGAGACATGCACCCTTGCCCACTGGCCTTTGCATGCACTGTTTCCTCTACCAAAGATGCTCTTCTCTGGAGCTTCCTTTAGCTCTCAGCTTCCTCCAGGGTAAAGGCTCAACCTCTGCTCCCCCACAGTCCCGTAGACTCTACTAGCGAAGGACTGACGACACTTGGGGAGCACCTGCATGTTTCTTGGCCTATAAAATGGTGAGCTTTCCAGAGTTGAGGAGTGTCCAGTCCCTTATTGTATCTCCAAGACCTGGCACACATGAGTGAATGTGCCTCTCTCTGTGTCTACACACACACACACACACACACACACACACACACACACACACACACACACGACTTCGCTGAGGTCCAGATAGACTGAAGGGACAGAGAAATTCAGTTCAGACCATGACACAGAACACCAGCTCTTGGGCAGGACTGTGCACAGGGCAACAAATATGACTGTACTGGTCAGGACATCTTGCAAAGTTCCCAGTGTGTTCCAAAAAGTAACAGAGGGTCTTCTATTTGTTCAGGGAAGGATCTCAGCAGAAAACTGCTAAGAGGTGACAGATTCTCATCATCCAGCCCAGGCTTGTATTGCACCCATAATCCTCTTGACTCCACCTATCAGAATTACAGGGTGTGGCCCCCATGCCTCACTTTATACTAATCTGGAATCTGGATCCTGCACAGCGGGGCTCGTGGGAGGGGGGGGGATGATCTCAGAGTCAGAAAGGTGCACCTGTCGATCATTTCCCATTGGCTGGACAAGAGTCCTTGAAGTCAATACCATTGAGGTCCCATAAAACAGCTTCAAGCTAGGAGGGCAAGACCCTGGCATACCTGGCCCCAGCATAGACATCTTGAATGTGTAAGCCGGGTAGGGGCACTGCCACGGCCTTCAGCCTCCTCTACTTTCCATCCTACTGTGAGGTGGGATTGCCCAGACTGTGTCCACTTACTCGCGCTCTGTCCTGATGAGGAGGAGGTTGGCCATGCTCTCTGCTGAGCCATGGGGCACGGAGGCAGCTGCAGGGGTTGGGGTGGAGGCTGGGCTGGTTGCTCTACTAGGAAGGAGCTGTTTGGAAATCTGCTTCTGTCTCTTGAACTCAGACATGGGAGATCCTAGAGAGGCAGAGAGAGGCTAACATGAGCGACAGAGATGAGCCTGGGAGCTTCAGCTGAAGGGTGAGGAATAGGTGGGAGTTTGTGTGTGTGTGTGTGTGTATGTGTTGTGTTGTGTGCTAGTGAATGCTGGTGTCCTTGGAGGCCAGAGGAATCAGAGCCCCCTGGGGCTGGAAGTATAGGCAGTTGTGAGAGCCTGGTAGAGATGCTAGGAATAGAACCCAGGTCTTCTGCAAGAGCAGTAGTGCTTTTAACAATCTAGCCATCTCCCCAGTCCCTGTTTGTTGTTGTTTTGTTTGGTTTCTGAGGCAGGATCTCACTGCTCTGGGGCTGCCAATTTGGCTAGACTAGCTGGTCAGAGAGTCACTGTAATCTACCTATCTTTGCCTCCCTAACATTGGAATTACAAACGGCACTCACTCTCATTTTTACTTTGGTTCTTGGGGATAAAACTCAGATCTTCATGCCTGCAAGGCAAGTACTTTACCAACTGAGCTATCTCTCCCGTTCTCATTTGTAATCTTTAATTTTCCTGTGGTGAACCTTCATAGTATTTCCCAGCCTGAAGTATAATACAAGACTGTGTTTGATGCTTTGATCCATATAGTTTAGTTACCCCCAGACTTCAGCCTCCCTAAGTTCCCCACTCACCCATCTTAACCACTGGTGCCTGTTCCAGCTGGGACCTGTGTGCCCCTTGCCGGAGAGAGCTGCTCAGGCAGGAGTGATGCTGCTGGGTTCGGCTTCTGGGTGTGGCAGCCTCAGTGGATCTTCTGGGAACCACAGAACCCCTGGCCTTGGGATGGGAGGCTCCATCACCAGGCACAGAGGCAGCGAGGTGCTGAGCTGATGTCCCTGGAGCGCTGGAGGTCAGGGGAGGGGGGATATACTCAGGTTAGACAGAAGCGCCTCAGGCCACAGTACCCAAGGCACTGTGCTAAAGTGTGAGCTCTCAGCTAGGGCTGTCTATCTCCAGCATCTCAGTGCATCTAAGGACTGAGAACAACATCATGAGGGGCATCCTTGTTCTTACTTACATTTGATCACAGTGCACCTGTCAGCTGTATAGGGAAGGAACAAAGCTCTGTTCATCTTGTCAATTCTAGTCCCTTCTTCACGTGCACACCTGAGTGGCCAAGTGGGCCTCCAGGTGACCAGTGCCTGCCCTGGGGATCACCAGTCTCCACGGTGACGACCCCACTCCTGTTTCCTACAGATCTCCTCCACTCTGCTCTTTCCCTTGAGTTCATTCCAGTCTCTCTGCACCCGCCACCCAGACCCTCTTCTGTGCGTGGCATCTGTCATCTCACTACCCTCCCTGCAGTTCCCATCCACTCGCTCTGTTTACTCCTGCATTTGCTTAGTGAAAAAAAAATATCTCCCAATAGTTGCTAATGGACTGAGTGATCTTCAGTAAGACACTCTTGTTCTTGGAGCCTCTCTTGCCCTCTGTTGGTATGACAGGAACAGGAACCGTCATTTGGGTTGAAGTGAGGATGTGCAGACACTGAGACTATTGACATCTGTTTCTGGGCTACCACAGACTCTTGGATTCTCAAGATGTCCCAGGCCTGTGAAAATGGTAGACTAGAATACCTGACATGGGAGAGCTGGTGCTCTGGGGTCTGGGTGAAGGGTGATACAATGCTGGTTTCTGAGTCCACGAAGCCACTGTCTGTCTCTGGTGACACCATCCAGGGCTCCTAGAACAGGCCATATCCATTAAGTCTAAGGAAAATATTCTCATGCATTGGGAAACCCCTCCCAGTTCCTGGTCTCACATTCCAAGGGCTCCAAGATCCCAAAGCTGTCTGATACCATAGCCAGACTAGTATAAGACTCCTTGTCTCAAGAAGACACTGAGCAGGACTTGCTGCCCTGAGGACTGGGCTCCATTTGGGCTCTTGGGGAAGATGCTAGGGTTTGCAAGGTGTAGAAGGAGGAGAAAAAAGCCTTAACCCAGCATCTTTTGGTGCAGGCAGTTCCATGTGCTGCAGAGATACCCAGGACAACATATATCATGCACACACCAGGACATGAGTTTAAAGCAGGATACAGGGAACATGCGAAGGATATCAGTGCCCCACCACCTCAGCGCTCTCAGGGTCTAGTGATGAGCGTGAGCTCATCAGAACTTCAGAAGTGTGCATATGTACATGCACATGAGTATTTGTACAGGTATGCATGTATGTAGTATGTGTGTTATTTGTAACACACGCACACACACACACACACACACACACACACACACACAGCCTCAGCAGCATTTCATCTGTGGCCTGTCACCCCTGAAACAGTTTGAGAATTACCACTTGCTGGTGCAAATGGCACAGTTAGGAGCCAGGTCCCAGCTCTGACACATTGTGGCAGATGGGCATATGGCTCTGGAAGGAGACTGCTAGTAGAGTACATGGCAGGAGGTGGCATTGGGCCCAAATGCTGACTGAGGAGCAGGAGCAGTGCCATGCATGAAGAGTGACACATGAAGAGGGCCAGTGTGTGCAAAGGCCAGGAAAAGAGCTCACACACCGGGGTATCTTCTGGGCCCATCCCACAGGCACACTCACCTCAATGTGGGACGTGCCAGTCCGAAGCAGAGCTTTACGAAGGAGCTCTGTGGGCCCATTCTCCTCCAGGCTGATTATACTGCTCTGATGTGATGCTATGGGTTTGGTGCCCCGTTGAGCCACTTCAGCTGTATCCAGGCCTGGTGCGTACCTATCTGTGGCCATGGATGTCCGGAAGCTTGGCAGTTTCATGGATACCACCTGTTCCTCATCTTCCCTAGCAGGAAAGGAGATAAAGAGCATTTATGAACTACCATGTGAGCCAGGTGACCAAGTCCTGGGCCTCAGTGCCATTAGTCCAGGGGCAAGCTCGGGCATCAGACACACATCTCTTGGGATGCTGCATCCTGGCTCTGTCACTCAACTGTGTGACCTTGGGCCATACTTTTCCCTCTCTGAACCTTATACTCTTTTTTATTTATTTAAAAAAGTTTATTTTGCATTTTATATACCAACCCCAGTTCCCCCTCCCTCTCCTTCTCCAGACCCCCTGCCTTCCTCCCCACCCCATGCACTCCTCAGGAAACTCATACTCTTAATTGTAAGGCAGGAAACCAACAAAACCCACCCAAGCACATGCTAGCAGAAACAGTTAACAGCAGAGTTTCCCAGTGCCTGAGGGCTCACATGTCCCTTCCTATGTTAGCTACTCCCACAGACTTCCATGGACTCACAAAGACAATATTATTACAGATGGAAGACCAAGATTTTTTGTTACAAAAAGAAACTAACTTTAGAAATAATGTAAGAAACATGATGACAACAATATCACAGGCTGGATACATTTTGTTATTGTTGTTTTGGTTTTCCTGAAACAGCACTTGAATTCAGGGCATGTTAGGCAAGTGCTCTCTCTCTACCACTGAGCTACAGTCCTAACCCTTTTGCTTGTGCTGCCAATGGCCACCTCTGTGTAGGTTATTGGAGTTTCTGACAGAGGCCCAGTGACTTACTGGATGGCAGCCCTATAGCCTTCCCCAATCTGGGCTGGGTGCTGTCTTGGTGGTACCCTTGTGGCTTCTGCTTTTTCTGGAGCTGTGGCTGGACCATCAAATTCCAAGGTACCATGGTGATCCTGCTCCTCTTTCTCCTCCAGGTCCTCCTCATCTTCTACACTCAAGGCTTCAGGGAGAGACTTCACACTGAGGTATCTGCAAGAGGATGCCCAGAGAGTGTCACTTCTGCCCATGGGGACAAACAAAACCCAGTGTGGCCAGCCCAGCAGTGGACAGTGTCTCCATCCTATGATACTCACTGCTCCAGAAGGCCATGGAAGTCCTGCTCCACCTGAAGCTCCTTGTCCCTGAGGGGGCCTGGGAGCTCTCTCAGGCCTGCCTCTACCTTGATGCTGCCCAGGCTCACCTTCTTGTTCATGGGGCATATGAAAGAGGTCCTAGGGGAGGTGGCAGTGGCGGCAGGCTGGTACAAAGAAGTGGGGGGTAGAAATCAATCGTTATTCTGAACACCTACCTTTGCCATCTAGTGTCACATACTGAAGAGTAGTTAGTAGTGAACTTGTTGGCCTATCTCCCACCATTCATGCATGTGTGTGAGGCCCTTAAGACCAGAAGGTCTTCACAGCTTGTTGCTGCTATCTGAGCTCCTGGAGCCTGCCAGGCATACTGCAGACACGGTTTCTCCTCAGTGCCCCAACTCACACCTCACACAGATGCTAAGGCTGGTGTGATATGTTAAATCCACACAGAAACCAGGGCAGCCTGCCTGCCAGAGGCACCTGCCCTCAATTCTTCCCCTATAGCCTGGCCACCCAGGCTTCCTGTCAGCACAGGAAAGCCATCTGTCTGAGTTGTTCTGTCGATGGGGGAGTCCCCGACCCTCAGGGTCAGCGTTCTCACCTACTCACCTACTGCGCCAACCCCATCCTGCTCATTACCTGCACCCAAATCTCCACAGGCCAGGAGCAGGAGCTTAGAGACACACAGTTGCTGCCAATGCCCTCTGTGTGGCCACAGCTCACTGGCTCAAGGGAGAGAGTGGTTGTCCCTTAGCAGACCACGGTGTGGAGAGGGCCCCGTTGAGAGCATGTTCCATGCAATCTGTGTCTGGTGTCTTAGCCTTGTAAGCATCCACATCCTGTTGCTCACTCCAGACTAGGGGCCTAGAAGTCAACCTGGCTGCCTTCTCTCCTGCTGCCATCCAAATCCAAATGAGCCTTCTGAACCTTGTCCAAATTCATATATTCATCTCTCCTGCTGCCCTGTCACACCCAAAATTATCATTCTGCTAACCTCTGCTGAAAACCTAAGGAGAGTCTAGTTCCAGATTGAGACATGAGCCACAGGCTCATCATTACAAGGTCCATGCTGGTGCCTCCAGGCCCATGGCAGACTATAGCCCACTCACTTTTCCACACTCAGGCCACAGTGCCCTACTGAATGCCTTGTCTCCTGCACTTATTTGCTTACTCTCAAATTTCACTTAAAATGTATCTTCTTCGGAGAGTTTCTGTGCCCTCCTCCTAGTCAGCTATAGTGTCCTCCCTTTACTTCCACAGAACCTGGACCTCTCTTTCAGAATACTATCAAAATGATAAATAACACTACAACTAATTGATGTGTTCAGGAAACTCCATAAGGGCAGAGGTCGCCTTCTCCACCTTCTGTCCCCACTGAATTCCCCACTATGTGTCATGGGGTCTAGAACATGGCACATACTTCCTAAATATGTAAGTAAAGACATTAACATGAAATGAATAAAAGAAAGAAATGGGGACTGGCCCAATGTGATGGGGCAAAGCAGCACCTCATGGTTGGTGTGGACTGCTGGTGAGGAGAATGATCCTGAAGGTGTAGGCAGATGAGCTGATCGGGACAGGAAGGGCATGGCTCGGGTATTGTCCTGCAGGTCTGGACTGCACAATTCTGCCTCTCTTTGGGTCTGGTCCATATGGTCCTGCAGCTCTTCCAGGTGCTGCCCCAGGTGGTATATCTCTGCCTCTAGCTCTCTGGAAGGAGGAAATACCAGCATGGAGATAGGTATCAAATCAGAGATCCTAGAAATGTCCTCTCAGGGTCCCATTAGGCCATTAATAGATGGCACCAAGAACTTCAATAGCAAGATGATAAAACTCCACTGGGAGCCAGAAGGTCTCAGCTCAGTACCCTCTGCTATCCCCATGCTGTGTGACTCTAAGTAGATCCCACTTTCCCCTGGCCTTAGTTTCCCCACTATCTAGTGAGGGGCCTTGCGGTTCTGATCATCTTAAGGGCCTGGATTTTCATCTCTAGCCATGTTGCTCACTAGGACAGGGGCTCCCTCTGCTCTTGTGACTCAGTGATGAGTGTAAAATGAATCCTTCCTGGACACAGAGGGAGTCAGGGGCCTGTCCCACCTGTCCTCCATGGTCTGTCTCTCCAGAACCTACCTGCAGAGATTGAGGGTCCTGGGACTTCCCGTGGAGGCATCAGACTTCGGGTTCAGATGCTGCTGTCTGCAAGCCTCAAGGTATTCTGCCTCAAGGGCACCGTGGGTCACCCTCAGCTGCTCCAAGCTCTGAAACACAAGGGCCAGGAGATTTGGGTGTCTGCCCTTAGGGCTCCATGCTCACACAATGGATGGGTTGCTCCTGGGGTCTATGGGACTCTCATGGGGCTTGAGAAACAGGCTGTGGCTGGGCACCTCTTGAGACTTCTGTACATAAAACACTTGAAGTCTAGGAATCAGCCCAGAGGCCACTGGCTCTTCTTGGGAAAATTGCAGGACCCATGGTACCTGGTGAGATACAGCATCAAATAGACTACCACCGTGTCAACATACGGTTCTAATACTCTTAGAGGGCCCAAACCTTCATTCCTGATACGAAAACTGCACCATTCAGAAAATGTAAGTTACTCTCTTGCCCAGTTCTTACAGATAGTGAGGACAGATGGCCCTATCATCCCACACTGTACATAAAGGTGACTGTCACGGTGGCTCTTAGGTAAAGCATTCTACATTCATTCATTTCCACTCCAACAGACTCTCAACAAGAGATAATTAGCCAGTGAAGCACAAGAAGCTATTTAGGTTGTTGAAACTCACACAGTAAGTGAACAAGTTGTACAGGCAAATCTTGAGCCCAGGCCCAGAGCTCCTAGTCCCAACAACTCTGCTAGGCCCCCATAGTAGTAAACACAAATATAGTCAATCAATAGATGGCTGTTGGCCTCTGGCCTATTTGTCCCTTCCTATATGAACCTAGGAACAGACTGAGACCAAGGGGAACCCAGAATATAGTTTTCAGCCATGTCTGATATCCCAGAAGCCCCCAGGTTCCCTATAAATGGAAGAATGAGGATGGAGAGGAAGAAAATGACATTTTTAATTTGTCATTTGTGACAGGAAAGATGGCTCCACAGGACTTATGCTAAGTGAAAACAGACAAGGACAAAAGTCACATGTCTAACTCACATGTGGAAGCTAAAACACTGGTGTAGAAGAGGGGGCAATGGCCACTAGAGACTGGGAAAGGTCAGGAGGAGCAGGTGAAGGCTGGGCATCACACACCACAGCAGTTAAGTGGGAGAAATAAACTCTGGTATTGTGTGTTATAACATTATTACATACACCAGGGCTAGAAGAGAGCCGAGTGTGGTGGCACACACACATCTGTAATCTTCTTGGGAGGTTGAGACAGGTGGATGACCAGCTTAAAGCCAGCACTGGTGATTCAGTGAGATCCTGTCTCAAAATAGAAGAATTGGGGCCAGTGAGATGGCTCAATGGTGAAAACACTTATCATCCAAGCCTGGTGACCCAGATTCAATTCTTGGAACCCGTGCCAAGGTAGAAAGAGAGAACTGACTCCACAGAAAAATCCTCTTGTCTCTACTCTCTCTCTCTCTCTCTCTCTCTCTCTCTCTCTCTCTCTCTCTCACACACACACACACACACACACACACACATGCACACATGCACACACACATGCACACACACACACACAGCCTGTGTGCACACATGCATGTTCTTTTCTCTCCCCTGTTCACACACTGGTAATAAATACAAATTTTAAAGAAGAAAAATAAGGTGAAGGCTGAGGACACAGCTCAGTGATGGAATCTTCGCCTAGCATACATGCATGGAACCCATGTTCAGACCCCAGCACTATAAAAACAACAACAGAAAGAATTACAAAAGAGGGATTCAAAAGGTTGCTGACATAAAGAAGTGACCAATAGTTGAGGAGATGGAACTAGAGTTTGTTATATACGTGCATGAAATCATTAAACTGTATTCCATCAACACAATTTCTGGGTCTGCTAACATTTAAAGGGACCTTTTGAGACAGGGTCTCATGTAGCCCAGGCTGGCCTATTATCCTTATAGAGCTGAAGATTAACTTCTGGCCTTCTTGCCTTCCTCTCCTGAATGCTGGGATTAGACATGTCTGGCCATAACTACCTCAAACCCACATCCAAAGGAGACAAGTCTATCCTGGCTCAGCAGTTTCATGGAGAAATGATCCCCTCTCCTATTTACCCTTGGTTCCAAGTTTTGGAAAATAATGGAAAAGTAGGTTAGAAAGCTAACGCCCTTTTTCTGGACCCTGGGGGTACAACAGGGCAGGAGTCATGACTGGGAGGCAACAGCCCTGGCTCAGGGCTCTGCTGCCCACTTATGTGTGGATTCGCTGTCACTTCTCTCTGGGCTTCTGAATCATTGTAGTTAAGCAGGGGTAATGATTGCAGGTCCCCTGTGGGTGTTTCTAATGAAGAGATGAAACCGTGATGGCATATCCGGCCTGTCTGGGAAGCCATCATGGCTCATCAGGGGCTTGCTACCATGACACAGTAAGCAGCTGCCTGGAGCACTAAGTGGGAGCTCTCAGCTCCCATGAGAGAGACTAGTCTGGGGCACAGCCACCTGCCTTCAGCAAAAGGGGCTCAGAGACAACTCTGGACAGGCTATCTGGTCCTTGCTGGTGTGACTCCACACTGGGTAGTGGTACCTTGATTTGGTCCTGGGGTGGGAGATGTCCAGCAAGTACCAGTTCCTTGAAGGATTCCACCTTGACAATAGGAGAGAAAGAAACAAGGATCTGAGTTCTAGCCCTAGCACTGCAGCAAAAGAAAGAAATATTTAAAATAAAAATCGCAATGCATATTTGTTGAGGAACTAAGATAAACTGAAGTAAAGAAATTTATGTAACTGACTTATAGCATGTTACATACTATATAAAATAGAAATGTAATATGAGCTACATATATTATATAATCAAAAGTTTTATGTAAATTAAAATTTAAAAGAAATAAGTGAAATTAATTTTAGTAATATATTTTTATTTTAAATTACACTTACTATGTGTGAACGTGCACGTGCATAGATGGGCAGATACACATGCTTGTGTGTGTATACATACCATGTTGTACATGTGGAGGTCAGGAAGCAACATTTAGGAGTTGGGTCTTTCCTTCTACAGAGAGTGTGTGTGTGTGTGTGTGTGTGTGTGTGTGTGTGTGTGTATTCATGTCCTGGGGCTCAAACTCTGGTCACTGGGCTTGGTAGTAAGTGCCCTTTCTTGCTGGCCCTTAATATATTTTATTTGATCACTAATACCATTTTGATGTATCATCAATAAAAAAATTACCAATGAGTCCAGTGAGAGATGTTGTTTTTAAAAGACAGGGTCTCACCAAGTGGAGCTCACGGACTCCAGACTGACAGCTGGGGAACCTGCATAGGACCGAACCAGGTCCTCTGAACATGGGTGTCAGTTGAGGGGATTGGGCAGTCTATGGGGCTGCTGGAAGTGAAACCAGTATTTATCCCTAGTGCATGAATGGGCATTTGGAGCCCATTCTCTATGGAGGGATACTCTCTCAGCTTAGATACACGGGGGTGGGGGGGTGGGGGGGTGTGAGGTACTGCCCCAAATGATGTGACAGACTTGGGTGGTCCCCCATGGAAGGCCTCACCCTCCCTGGGGAATGGATGGAGTGGGATGGGGAGATGGTGGCAGGAATGGGAGGGCAGGAGGGAGAAGGAACTGGGATTAGTATGTAAATTAAGATGGCTTTTAATTTAAATAAAAAGTAATTTAAAAAGAGAATGGGTCTCACTCAATACCCTAAACTAGCCTTGAACTCATAGCAGTCTTCCTGTCCCAGCGTCTCCAGTGTTGGGGTTACAGGCATGAGCAACCAGTCTGTGAGATAGTTGAGTTCCACTTTAAGCTCCCGTGTTTTGTACCCCCAGTAATCCTCTCTCAAACCTGCTCCATGTCAAGAATGAAACAGCCCAATAAGGGACAGTGGCTCCCAGGTGGGACAGCATGGCTCTGGATGAGCCTCACCTGCTCAGTGTGACCTGTCTGCCAAAGAGAGATGGCATCCAGTGGCAGGACCAGGAGTGGTGGTGATGGAATGACATACTGCTCTACCACAAAGGGACTGGAAAACACCAGGGGAACTTCGAGATGTCAGACACAAAGAAAGGTTGGGACTGAATCATGGCACATCCGACCAGTGAAGAGTTGTTGGGTTTGAAGGATGGGACAGTGAGGGACTGCTTCCTGGACTGTGTCTTTCTGGTGATCGAAATATGCTAACATGGACCTTGATGGCTGCAGGACCATAGCACCGGAAAACATGTGACTGCTCACATTTGAAATGAGAAAAGTATGTGATAGGTGCACTAGACCTCAGTAAAGCTGTTACCCCACCCCAACACCCCCCTCCCGCGCCCAAACAGAAAGAAAAGAATGGTGGTAGTGGTAAAAGGAACTGGTTTTCTGGACAAGGTAATGTAATGATTGTGTTTATATTTTTGTAATGGAGAGCTCCAAACCCAGATGGAATTCTAGCGGGGGCTCAAGGCCCCAAGGAACATATTGTTTACTGGCTATGAGCTAGCTTACTTTATTTTTCTCTATGTGGACTTCCCCTCTGCCACAGGGCCCCCACTTCCGTTCTCAGAATGTGGTTAAGGCGTTGTGTCTTCATGAGCCTCTTTAGACACCTTTGGAACAAGGCCAAGTGTGAAGTTAGACAAAGACTACAGACAACGCTGAGCTGCAGTGTTGGCTGGAAAACCTTAAGAGGTAGCAGGGTTGACTTCGGTAATAATGAATAATAAAGAAGGGCAGTTTTTCATAAGAGGGAAAGGTCAGGTGGAGGTCAGAGAGAGAAGAGGGCCTCCCTATGGACAACTACGGCCCCCTCCATGCCTAATTGGAGGAACTGTGACAATGGACCGTTGCTGCTCAGGTTCAACCTTATCTTGGGTGACAAGGAGGCTGGATCACGTGGAGCCTGAAGGCAAGGGGCATGGTCAAGTTCCTGGAAGGCTGAGTTAGACCACATGGAGGTAGAACAGAGACACCTGTGGCTGGTGGAAACATCTCTCACACACAGAGGCCAAATGGGATGAGGTGTCTCATGGGGCAAAACTGGGGTTCACTCACCTTGGCTAGGAGCCGGCTGGCCTGGGAGGACAGTGCCTGGGTCTGTCCTGTGGTGGGCTGGTCTGTGGCAATGCCTTGGCTTTGAGGAAGCCGCCGTGGGGTGACCATGCTGGGGGACGAGGAGGGACTCAGGTCTGCTCGTGGGGACGACCACCCTGGAATACACAGCCGCTGAACCCTGGGGCTGAGGACAGTTCCCCAGTCCACTGAGGCTGAAGGCCTGAGGTCCACTCAGACCACCACCATATCATAAAGCTATAGCCTGGCCCCTTCTGGCTATCTTCACATTAGCTCAGGAAGAGGGCTGGCCTCTATGCTGCTCCACTACCAAAGAAAATGAAGCACAGATCTACCCTCGATGAAAGCTGAGACAAGGTGGGGCCTGGTATGTGAACTCTAACTCAGGGAGAAACAGGTTCAAATCCTGGTCCTTCCCTTTTCAAGCTGTGTGACCCTGGCATGCCTTTGCCTCTCTGAGCCCCAGGTCTCCCGACTATCATGGGGTTATAAAAGGTATGTTCCTCACCAGCTCTATTTGGAGACCCACTGAAGTCCATGTTAGGGCTCACAATGGGCTCAGTGAAAATGCTCACACCCCAGAGCCAAGAGGTTCGGTGGCTTAGCCAAGGGTCTACCTGGCTGTTTAGCTTGGTCAAGTCAGTTGGCCCATAGAGGACCTTGGCACTCCATTCCCCTGGCTCTAAGCCAGTGTCACCCCAGGGTGGACCAAATGTCTTGGGGCAGAGTCATGAGCAGGAGGAAGCTAAAAGCCTGTCTCCTTCCCCAACTCACCTGTGGCCTCAGAGGCCTGTGGATTCTGCTCAGGGCCAGGCCACCACTCTGCTGATCTGGGTTGTGGGATAGAGAAGGACAAGACCTTGCTTCCTTGTGGCATTGACCCAGAGCATATGCTCTGACTGGGCTGAGGCGGGTCTGAATACAGGTGTACCTGAGGAAGAAGGGGGCAGAGAGTGGAGGAGTCAGGTGAGGCCAAGCCTACTGGAAAGAGGCCACAATGCATCTGTCATCCGGGCACAATCCATTCTCCATTCAGGAGCCCTATTCTCACCCTGGGAGTCATGAACACTACTTTTCAGTGGAGCCCCCGCTGGGCAGAGGACTTACAAACACCTTCCTATTCTCTTTACACAGGTCCTGGAACGGAGGCAGACAGGGACTACTTTCCCATTTTTCTTGATTTTCCTTCTTTTTTTCTTTTCCTTTTTATTTATTCTTCTCTCATGTAATACATCCTAACTGCAGCCTGTCTTCACTCCACTCCTCCCAGTTCCCTCCACCTCTTCTCTCCTCCAGATCCATTGCTCCTCCGTTTCCCTTCAGAAAAGAGCAGGCCTCCCAGGGATTTCAACTGAACATGGTATAACAAGATGCAATAAAGCTGGACGAGGCAACCCAGTAGAAGAAAAAGGATCCTAAGAGCAGCAAAATAGTCAGAGATACCCCCGTTCCCACTGTTAGGAGCCCCACAAAACCCCAAGCCAAACAATCACAACATATATGCAGAGAACTTCGAGCAGACCCAGGCAGGCTCTGAGACTGCCACTTCAATCTCTGTGAGCCCCTATGAACCCCGAGACTCTGAGAAGTTAAGTCCCACAAGGTCATCAGCTAAGTACCTGGACTACATCACAATACCACTTGACCCCAAAGCCTATGGCTTTACACTGGTAACAATAATTGTTACTAATAATATCAATTATATGTGTTTGATACATATATAATAATCATTAACATTTTGATGAAATATTTTAATAATAACACTGATAATAAATAGTGAATAGTAGCCAATGGTTGTTTGAATGAAAGAAGGAGACGTCATACACAGAGGAGTTGTGCTCTGACATTGTAGATGGTGTGGGAAGTGTGTAGGGAGGCAGCCAATCAGGAATTACATTGGAGCTCAGCAAGAGAGAAGTCAGGTTACAAGCAGGGGTGTGAAATAGAGGGGTGTATACAAGGGTGCACTGGCCAAAGCCACATCTGTCATTATACACCATCAATGGCAGCTTTCACTCTATAGCAACCAAGCTGGGCAGCCCTGACAGAGGTTGTGCAATCCACATCTGGTAATACTCAATCTGGCTATCTGTGGCTCACTATGTGTACTCCAGAGCCAGGCACACATTCAGGTTCCATTATGGTATACCTCTGAGTTCTAGAGTGGATGACAAGCTGGCACCTCCACGCATAAAGTTAGAACTCAGTAAATGGTAGTAGTTGCCACCTACATATTCAGTATTGTCACCATGGTAGTTTGGAAGAGAAATGTCCCCCATAGTCTCTGGATTTGAATACCTGGTCCCAGTTGGTGGCATCTTTTGGGTAGGATCAGGAGGTATGGCTTTGCTGGAGGAAATATGTCACTGGGGTGAGCTTTGAGGTTTCAAATGCCTCACACCATTCTCAGTTTGCTCTCCCTGCTTGTAGTTAAGATGCGACTGCTCAACTTGCTGTTTAGCCACCATGACTGCTTGCCATGTTTCCCCACTTCTCCACTCTTGTGCCTCATGAAACATAAACACACATAAATCCTTCCTTCTGTATCATGGTATCTTATCACAGCAATAGACAAGTAACTAATACAGCCACCATCTCCACCATTACCATCTTCACCATCACTATTATCGTAACTATCACTATCATCAGCACCATTGTTATCATCACTATCATCAGCACCATCGCTATCATTGCCATCATCACCATATTATCATCACTATCACCAGCACCATCACTATCATCACCATCATCACCATATTATCATCACTATCATCAGCACCATCGCTATCATCGCCATCATCACCATATTATCATCACTATCATCAGCACCATCGCTATCATCACCATCATCACCATATTATCATCACTATCATCAGCACCATCGTTATCATCGTCATCATCACCATATTATCATCACTATCATCAGCACCATCGCTATCATTGCCATCATCACCATATTATCATCACTATCATCAGCACCATCACTATCATTGCCATCATCACCATATTATCATCACTATCATCAGCACCATCGCTACCATCACCATCATCACCAGCATTAGCATCACCACCACCATCGTCTTCACCATCACAATCTTCACCATTACTTTAACCTTCATCATTATCCCTCGATCTTCCACATCCTCCCTATCCTTAGGTGTACATGGCCACCATGAAGATGGGCCAGTGAAAAAGCCACACTCCTATGATGCCTTGGAACCTATATAAGAGCAGAGAGGGCTACCCTGACTACCCTCTGCCACTCCAGGACCAGGACTAAGCAGCTGAAGATGGGTCTTGCTTAGGGGTTCCACAGACAGGAAGTCCTTTTGCATACGCTGTTCTTTAGGGGCTGGCTGTTCTAAGCACAATTTGGTGGCACTGCCTCCCCCTCCTCCAGACTGAACCTCCCTGGCAGAGAACAAAGCTGGATTTTCATAATCCTCTGTGCCATCTGCTCAGCTCTGCCTGTGGGGGGGGGGAGCTGCCCACAGTAGCACCTCTTTCTTCCTGAGGTGACCTAAATCCCAGGAGAGGCCCCTTCCCTCTTGAGTTCCCTGCCCACTGTGCCAAGGCCCCACCTGGGGAGCAAGGCGATCCTGGCAGCTTCCCGGTCAAGAGGGTGAACACAAGGGAAGCAGAGCCCCAGGCCTGTGTAGCTGTCCAGAGGAAGTGGGGAAGAGGGAGGGGACTTAACAACTGCTGAGCTGCGTGGGTCCCTCCCTGTCATGACCTACCTACCCAGACACAGTAGACCCTGTGATGGTGCTCTGAAGCCCTCAGGACTCCAAGCAGGGTGGACCAGTGAGTTTGGGAAACACGGGGTTAAACAAATGAAAAGTCTGGGCACAGCTGGGGTCTCCAAGCCTTTAAAATGGTAATGAGCTTTCTGAATGGGGCAAGATGGGAGGAGGAGGGAGTGCTTCAACTCCTCCAGCACAGACGCTCCCCACCCCCACACTGCATCCCGTCAGGAGCTTCTCTATCCAGGATGAACTCACTTCAGAAACCGTCTAACCTCATCCCCCATTCTTTCTGGGGTAGTTTCACATCCCCCTACAGTTGAGATGGGGGGGGCAGGAGGGGGCGCAGGGAGGCAGGCAGGAGCTGGGAGGAAGTAGCAACAAGACAGCAAGTGATGAGACTCAGCAGGGAGAATAAGGCTCACCCATGACTCCTAACTCGTCCTGGTCCCCTATCCCATGCTCCCAGCCCCTGGTTCCACAGATGCTCCTAGGTCTAGCCTCGGCTTTCCCTGGCGAGCTTTTCTGACTGCAAATTCAGCAAGCGTTGGCTTGGTTTGGGCAGAGTAAGTTAGGTCTCCTGGCTTTGGCACTGCTGTGTTGTGTGACCCTGGACAAGTTGCTTAGCCTCTCTGGGCCCAGCTGTAAATGACTTAAGATAGCAGTCAACACAATCACTGATGGCTATTCCTATCCCGTGGCCTGCCTGCCTGTAACCTGTCGTGTACACCATGCCAAGGCCTGGGCTTCCCAGACCTCAGGAAATGATACCATCTAGCATGAGCAAATCAGGGGGGCATTCCGCCTTTGTGTTTCACACATGCTGTGGGGCATTCCTGGCTTAGCCTTGTGTCTGCAAGGGGAGGGAACCACCTAAAGATATCAGTGGGGCTTGTTGTCTTCCAGAAGGTCTGATCATAACCCCCAGCCCCACCATAACCCAACAGATGTGCCCAGGAGACCAGGTGGGAAAGGTCTCGCCTGCACCTGGCAGGGCCACGGGTGTGTAGGACAGAGGTCTCTGGTCCCACAATAGACCCCATTGTCCTTCTTGCTGTGGTTGCCTTCACCGATGTTTCCCAGAAGTGATTAGAGACATGAAATCAGCACTTGACAAGGGGACCTCAGAATGGAGAGCATTGTGCAGGAAGGTGGGGTGCTCTCCTTTTAGGGGGACAGTCAGAGCAGGAGAGGGCCTGCATCTCTGCCCCATAGCTATCCTGCTTGCTCTATGCTGCCTGTTTGAGTATGGGGAAAGCAGGAAGCCAAAGAGGCCACAACTGGCCCACTTCCTGCCTCATGGAAGGAAAGAGGGTTCAAAGCCTCCTCTGGAGACAGGTCGGGGTGGGAGGCAAGCTGCCCAGTTGTCAGGGTGGATGAGCTATCCCTTCAGGACACTCCACCTGCCACACATGGAGTGCTCAGTTCCAGGCAGACACGGGAGGATGGTATTTTTTTGGAGGGGGAGCATGGAAGAAAGGTGAAAGTGTGATTCAGGAAGAACAGGGCAACAAAGATTGAGCAGAAAGCCTGGGCTACAGCCTTGAGTTCAGAGAGGCATGGCAACTTCCTGAAAGTCACCCAGCTGGCTAAGAATAGGGTTAGGAGTCAGCCTAGGTAGCCATACCCCAAAGTCATGGAGAAGGAGACAACTTCTGGCAACATCCACTCAAATATGTTACCCCGGTCTCCATCACTCAAAGACATTAACACTGAGAAAGAGAGCCCAGGGATGTCTAGGTTATGCCAAAGTCACCTAAAGACCTAGTGTTAATTCAAGGAATAGTGTTAGTTCTTCAATATAGAGTCTTATGATGCAGGAGCCAGTGGCCTTTCTTTAAGACTCTAGGGTAGGCCATCTCCCTAAGGACCCCAGTTCTTGGCCCCGCCCACCAAGCTCAGCCCATTCCAGCCAGTACCTTGGCCCCAAGGCGAAGCTGGTCAATAGTGTTCTCTGCCTCGGCATACTTGGTGAGGAGCTTGTGATAGTCCTCCTGTAGAGAAAAGATACAGTCACCCCAGGCCGCACACATGCACGAGGACCCGGGTTTTATCCCCAAAACCCAAGTAAAAATGCCAGGTGTAGTAGTATGCATTTGGGGAGGCAGAGCCAGGACGATCTTTAGAACTCTCTGGCCAACCAGCCTAGCTGAATTAATGAGCACCAGGTATAAGTCTTGTCTCCAAAAACAAAAACAAAAAACACCCAAGGCAGACAAACGCTCAAAGCTGACTGCTGGCCCCATATGCAAGCATCCACACATGCATTCACATATACATGTGCATAAGGACAAAGGACAGAAAATAATTAAAAGTCATAGTTCTGATCTACTCAGGATCACTGGCCTTACACAAAACCCAAGTTTTATTAAAGCAACTCACTGCAGGGAAAAAACAAAGCAGATGCCATTGGTTACCTGTAATGCAAGAAAATCTCCTGAAAATAAATCATTGTTATAAAAGGTCAGAATCAGGGCTGGAGTGATGGCTGAGTGGGTAAAGTGCCTACCGTGCAAGCATGAGGAACTGAGTTTGTCTCTCTAGCACCTGTATTAAAAAGTCGAACATGAAGCTGGGCATGACAGCTCATATCTTTAATCCTAGCACTTGGGAGACATAGGCAGGAGGATCTCTGTGAGTTCCAGGAGAGCCTGATCTACATAGTGAGTTCCAGGACAGCCAGAGCTATGTAAAGAGATCTTGTCTCAAAAAACCAAAACCAAGGGTAATGATGCATGCCTGTAGCTCCAGGACTTGGGGGAGAAGACAGGAGAATCCATGGGCTCACTGGCCTGGCAACCTAACTGAATTGTGAGCTCCATCCTCAGTAACAGATCCTGGCACAACAAAACATGGTGGAGAGTGATACAGGAAGAAATCAGATGTCAACTTCTGAAAGTACACAAGAGGAAGGGTAGGAGGAAAGAAAGATAAAAAGAGAAAGGCTGGAGAGGCAGTTCAGTGGTTAGGAGCACTTGCTGCTCTTGCAGAGGACCCAGGTTAGGTTCCCAGCACTCACAAGTGGTTCATAGCCATCTACAGTCTCAGTTCTATGGGATCTGATGATGTATTCTGACTTACACCTCATGGTCCAGTGGGGAGAGGT